>NC_026000.2:16048497-16274880 GCF_000442705.2 Elaeis guineensis | reverse complement strand
GATTGATTTTGATGACTACAAAACAGTTGGAAGGGATACAAATAATTTTTATGTGAAAAAGACCTTATGCTCTACAGGGGCAAAATCATAATTTCATCAAAACTCTGATTTGATAGCATCATCGTGTAGAACAAATGATATGTAATCTATTGGTGAAAGTTTCATGGTTTTTGGACTTATATTTTTGGAGTTATGAAGGTTTGAAGTTCATGAGTCGACTCATGAGTCAACTCATGAAACTATGAGCTGATTGGCACGCAAAGATTAGCCATGGCACGCTGGTTTTCTGGCTTGGCACGACCTGTGAGTCGACTCATGAGTCGACCCACAAGGCATGAGTCGACTCATGAGTCGACCTCTGCTGTTTTGGGCCAAGAAAATCCAGAAACCCAATCTCTGGACTTTGCAACAGAGGTCGACTCATGAGTCGACCCCTGAGGCATGAGTCGACTCATGAGTCGACTCATATGACGGGATTTGCCTGTAACGGCTAGTTTTTGGCCAGATTTGGTTGCTTTTTAATGCTGCTTTTTGTGCTCTAACGGCTCTTTTTCTGCCTAGTTTGTTTTCCCTTGTCTCTTAAGGCTATAAAAGGTTTCAAAAGGTGGAAAACAAAAAAGAGAGATCCAAATATCCAAGAGGCATTCAAGTGATTTGAAAAGAGAAAATCAAGAGCATTCAAGAGGGCATTCAAGTGCATTCAAGAGAAGGTTTTTCAAGCCAACTACTCAACATCATTCAAGAGCTCATTTAAAGCCTTCAAGAAGCCATCAATCAAGCTCACCAACTCCTCAAGCATTTACTTCATCTCTCATCCACTTTGAGGAAATCCAAGAGGGCTTCTTCATTTGAGTAAAGCGTATTTATTGTTATATTCGCTCACTTAAGGAGCTATTCTTGTACTTATTTGTGCTCTAAACTGATTTTATCTTGTGAGCAATTGTTTTTGTTTTGGAGGGTTTCCAAAACAAGGAAAGGTTGATCCGAACCTGAAATCGGAGTGTATTGGGTCGGCTTGTACCCGGGAAACAAGTGGACTAGCTTGGGATAGCTAGTGTCGGAGTTTCCGACGGTTGTATTCGGGTTGAATACAAAGTATAGTGGATTGGAATTCCCAAGTAGGAGCTTGGGGAGTGGATGTAGGTGCAAGGTTGGCACCGAACCACTATAAATCATTGTGTTTGTGGCATGCTTTATTGTTTCTCTTTAATTCTCCATTATATCCTTGCATTCTTGTTTTAAGTAATTAATCTCAAACAAAGTCTCTCTCTCATTCATCAAGCTTTTGATATATAATTTTTACAAGTAATTAGTTAAGCCTAAAATTTTTAAAACCCAATTCACCCCCCCTCTTGGGTTGCATAGCTGGGCAACAAGTGGTATCAGAGCCCGGTGCTCTAGCCCTTCTTTGATCTAACAATCAAAGAGCCAAAGATCTATGGCAACCCACGTCGGCACTTCTCTAGCCGAGGGGCAATCTACCAACCGACCTCCACTTTTCAATGGGTCTAACTACACCTATTGGAAAGCTCGGATGAAGATTTTCATACAAGCACTAGACTATGATATGTGGAGTATCATAGTGAACGGTCCACACACACCCACCAAGATAATAGATGGTGAGGAGTCAACCAAACCCGAAAGAGAATGGGATGAGGTTGATAAGAAATTGGCACAGTTAAAATGCTAAAGCTATGAATGTTCTTTACTGTTCACTTGATGCAAATGAATTTAATCGCATTTCTACCTGTGCATCTGCTAAAGAAATATGGGATAGGTTAGAAGTAACCCATGAGGGAACAAATCAAGTAAAGGAGTCTAAAATAAACATGCTTGTACATAAATATGAGTTATTTAAAATGGAGCATGATGAGTCCATAACTGCTATGTTTACTCGCTTTACTGATATAATTAATGGTTTGAAGAGTCTTGGCAAATCTTATACTAACAGTGAACTTGTAAGGAAGATTCTCAGGTCATTGCCAAGAACCTGGGAAGCCAAGGTGACTGCTATCCAAGAAGCAAAGGACTTGAACACTCTACCTCTAGAAGAGCTTCTTGGATCCTTGATGACTCACGAGCTTAGCATGAAGCAACATCAAGAGGATGAAGTCAAAAAGAAGAGAACCATTGCCCTCAAATCCACAGCCTCTCCTGATGAAGAAACTGACGATACAGAAGATGAAGAACAGGATGAAGAAATGGCACTCATCACCCGAAGATTCAAGAAGTTCCTAAGAAAGAGGAAACAGGGGATGAGAAAGAGACCTTTCACAAAAGGGGAACAAAGCAAAGAGAAAGAAAAAGATCAACCCCTTATATGCTATGAGTGCAAGAAGCCGGGGCATTTCAAATCCGAATGTCCACAATTGAAGAAAGATCCCAAAAAATTCAAAAAGAAGGCAATGATGGCCACATGGAGTGCGAGCGACGACTCAAGCTCCGATGAGGAGACCTCAACAGAACAAGCCAACCTGTGCCTTATGGCACACGATAATGAGGTAATTTCTGAAAACCCTAGTGATTTTACTTTTGAAGAATTGCATGAAGCCTTCAATGATTTAATTGATGAATTGAAGAAACTAGGAATGAAAAACAAAGAACTAAAACTAAAAAATCAGTCTTTAGTAAAACAAGCAGAAAATCTTTCAGTTGAAAAATCTACTTTGCTTCAAGAGAACCAAAGCCTAAAGAATGATATTAATAAGCTGAAATCTATAGTAGATAAATTCACCTTAAGTTCAAACAAACTAAATATGATTCTTGAAAATCAAAAGGCCGTATATGATAAGGCCGGACTTGGCTATAACCCCTTAAAGAAACAAAAATTTCTGAAAAATATTTATGTAAATTATTCAAGTAACAAGCCTACCAATACTACTTGTTTTAAATGTGGTAGAATAGGACATAAATCTTACACTTGTGCAAACATAACTGTAAAGAAAATATGGGTTCCAAAAGGAACCATCTTGACTAACCAAAAAGGACCCAAGAAAGCTTGGGTACCTAAAACAAAAAACTTGATATTTGTTTGCAGGTGTGTCTAGCATCCCATGGAGAAAACAGGAAATGGTATCTGGACAGTGGATGCTCGAGACACATGACTGGTGATGAATCACAATTCATCACGCTTGATGCTAAGGATGGAGGGATGGTCACCTTTGGAGATAATGGCAAAGGAAAGATCATCGGGATAGGTAACATTGGTATCACTCCCTCCAAATATATTGAAAATGTTTTGTTAGTTAAAGGTTTAAAGCATAACTTACTTAGCATTAGTCAATTTTGTGATAAAGGGTATAAAGTAGTTTTTGAATCATCTGTTTGTATTGTGACTAGTCCTGTTAATGATGGCATCAAATTTATAGGACATAGACATGGCAATGTTTATATGGTAGATCTAAATGATTTAGCCAAATTAGACATGCAATGCCTAGTATCCTTAAATGCTAAAGTTAATGAGACTAGTTGGCTTTGGCATCGTAGACTTGCTCACATTAGCATGCATTCTCTTTCAAAATTAATTAAGAAAGAATTAGTTCATGGCTTGCCTAAACTGAATTTTGAAAAAGATAGGATTTGTGATGCATGTCAATTAGGTAAGCAAACTAGAGTTTCATTTAAATCCAAAAACATTGTTTCAACTTCTAGACCATTAGAGCTTTTGCATATGGATTTATTTGGACCAACTAGAACCACAAGTCTAGGAGGAAAACGATATGGTTTTGTAATAATAGATGATTATTCACGTTTTACTTGGGTTTTCTTTTTGGCACACAAAGATGAAACTTTTCATATTTTCACTAAATTTTATCGAAAAGTCACTAATGAAAAAGGATTTTCAATTCAAAATATTAGAAGTGACCATGGAACTGAATTTGAAAATCAAGACTTTGAAAAATTTTGTGATGAGAATGGAATCGGCCATAACTTCTCTGCTCCTAGAACACCCCAACAAAATGGGGTAGTTGAAAGGAAAAACAGAACCTTAGAAGAAATGGCCCGTACCATGCTTTGTGAAAGCAACCTTCCAAGATATTTTTGGGCGGAAGCTATTAACACAGCATGTTACATTCTAAATCGTGCTTTAATTAGACAATTTTTTAAGAAAACCCCCTATGAACTTTGGAAAGGAAGAAAACCAAATATTGCATATTTTCATGTTTTTGGTTGCCGATGTTTTGTATTAAATAATGGTAAGGAAAGACTTGGTAAATTTGATGCAAAATCAGATGAAGCAATCTTTCTGGGTTACTCCTCTACTAGTAAAGCTTTTAGAGTTTTTAATAAAAGAACTTTAGTAGTTGAGGAGTCCATTCATGTTGTCTTTGATGAATCTAACGATCTTCCTTCAAGGAAGAATGAGGGTGTTGATGATGCAGATCCATTAATAGAAGGTATGAAGGAGATCACTCTGAAAGATTCAGCCACTCCAGAGGACAAGGAACAAGAAGACAAACAAGATGAGATAGGTGAGGAAATTCAAGAACAACCTCAAGGTACAAATGACCTACCCAAGGAATGGAGGTATGTTCACAACCACCCTAAGGAGTTAATTATTGGTGATCCTATGCATGGTGTAAAAACTCGCTCTTCACTTAGAGATGTGTTTAATCATTGTGCTTTTGTATCTCATTTTGAACCTAAAACTATTGAAGAAGCTGAAAAAGATCATAATTGGATTAATGCAATGCAAGAGGAACTTAATCAATTTGAAAGAAATAATGTTTGGACTTTGGTTTCAAGACCTAAAAACTGTTCAATAATTGGCACAAAATGGATCTTTAGAAACAAATTAGATGAGCATGGTAATGTAATTAGAAATAAAGCAAGATTGGTTGCTAAAGGATATAATCAAGAAGAAGGGATTGATTTTGATGAAACCTTTGCACCAGTAGCTAGATTAGAAGCCATTAGACTTCTACTTGCTTATGCTTGCTTTATGAAATTCAAATTGTTTCAAATGGATGTTAAAAGTGTATTTTTAAATGGATTTATTGCTGAAGAAGTTTATGTAGAACAACCCCCTGGATTTGAAAATCATGCCTTTCCTAATCATGTCTTTAAATTAAATAAGGCATTATATGGATTAAAACAAGCACCTAGAGCATGGTATGATAGACTAAGCAAATTTTTACTAAGTAATGGTTTTTCAAGAGGTAATGTAGATACAACCCTCTTTATCAAAAGAAATCAAAATGATACGTTAGTTATACAAATTTATGTTGATGACATAATTTTTGGGTCTACTAATGAATCCCTTTGTCAAGACTTTGCTAAGCTTATGCAGGGAGAGTTCGAGATGAGCATGATGGGAGAACTCACCTTCTTCCTCGGACTCCAGATCAAACAATCAAAAGAGGAAATCTCCATCACCCAAAGCAAGTACACCAAGGAACTACTCAAAAAATTTAGAATGGAGAACTCCAAACCCATTGGCACACCAATGAGTCCCTCATGTAAGCTTGACAAGGATGATGAAGGTAAATGTGTAGACTTAAAATACTATAGAGGCATGATTGAATCATTATTATATTTAACTGCAAGTAGGCCTGATATCATGTTTAGTGTTTGTTTATGTGCTAGATATCAATCTAATCCTAAAGAATCTCATTTGAATGCTGTTAAAAGAATCCTTAGATACTTAAATGGTACTCAAACTTTAGGGTTATGGTACTCTAAGGACTCACAAATAGATTTATTAGGATATTCTGATGCTGACTTTGCTGGATGTAAACTAGATAGAAAAAGCACAAGTGGAACTTGTCAATTTCTTGGAGTTAACCTAATCTCATGGTTTAGCAAGAAACAAAATTCGGTAGCACTGTCTACGGCTGAGGCCGAATACATTGCAGCCGGAAGTTGTTGTGCTCAAATCTTGTGGATTAAGCAACAACTCGAAGACTTTGGAATTAAACTTAATGAAACACCAATAAGATGTGACAACACAAGTGCCATAAATCTATCTAAAAATCCTATTCAACACTCAAGATCCAAACATATTGAAATAAGACATCACTTCATAAGAGAACATGTTCAAAACAAAAATATAATTCTTGAATATGTTTGCACCGAAAATCAATTAGCTGATATCTTTACAAAGGCCCTTAGTGAGGATAGATTCTGTGAAATTAGGAGAAATCTAGGAATTCTTGATCCATTTGCCTGAATTATTTTTCAAATTCCAATGATTTATGGTCAAAATCTCCTAAGAGCTCAATTTCCAACACCTTTCTTGGTTCCAAAAGCTCAAGTTTTTCATTCTAAAAACTCATCTTAGAGCTAAACTCCTTCTCCCTAAAATTCAAATTTTTTTGGAATTTATTCACATTTTTCCTGATTTTCTGAACTTCATGAGTCGACCCCCATGAGTCGACTCAATGGCAAACTTGTAATTCCCAGCAACTTCCAACAGGCTGAAGGGTTTATATGTTGAATTACTGTTCGTGAGCCAACCCTCACGCTCGTCTTTCTCCTTCCGAAATCCATTCTCCCTTCTCCCATTTGCTCCATTTCCTAGGCTTGAGCTAGTGGAACTCCTCCCGCCTCCTCTCCACCGCAAATAGCCACTCCGGGAAAGGTTCTTTTGTGACCTCTTCCCTTGTTCTTCACGGTTGGAGCGTGCCCTAGCACTCCACCGTCCCTCTCAAATCCACTCATTCTCTCCTCCAAAACCTCAAATCACTCTCTTATAATCCTTCCTCCACTCCTTCACTTGCTCCTCAAGTCTCCTCGCCTGCTATTGAAGAGGGTATGGCACCAAAAATGAAACTTTCCCAAAGGAGAAAGTCTGTCCGGGAACTTGAAGAAAGTGTCAAAAGGAAAAGACAAGCGGCACAGTCCACCTCTGCTCCCGTTCCAGATTCAGTTCAAGGTCCTTCACAGTCTTCTCAAACTCCCAGTAAGAACCCTCTCTCAGATAGAAAAGTAGAAACCGGGAAAAACATTGACTTCCGGTTCTTTGAAAGTGAGGGATTTTCTTTAGCAAGTAAGATCAAAAATCAGGGATGGAGCTTTTACTGTTCACTCAAAGAAGTCACCTTTGTTGACCTTATTAGGGAGTTTTATCAGAATCTTATTTATGGAAATGGGTCTGTAACTTCAACTGTGAAAGGGATTGATATCTGTCTGGATCCTGTCATTTTAAGGAAGATTTTACACTTACCTAGTGAAGGTTATGCATACATGGAACTCCCCGTGAAAGAAGAAGGTATAAGTGTTATACTTGGAGGAACCTACCAAGGGAATTTGAATAAACTAGAGGCCAAGATTTTACCTATAGAAATGAGAATCTTACATCAAATGGTCACAAAACTTTTCTTCCCTAGGAGTGGTAGGCACGATCTTCTGTCAGGCAGGGACATATGCATTATGTTTCACATTATCACAGAAACCCCCCTAAACCTCCCAGCACTTATGATAGAGGCCATGAGAGAGACTCTGAACAGATCTAAGGCACATTTGCCTTATGGTATGGCCCTGACTAGAGTTTTCAGGAGGTTTGGAGTTAGTTGTGAGGGGGAGGCTCCCACCAAACTGTCTCATGTTGATACCTTCAACCTACACACCTTGCATCGAATGGGGTTCACAAAAAGTGGTGGTGGTTGGATCAGGGGAGCTGAGGAGAGAGCAGAAGAAAGAGCAGAAGAGAGAACAGAAGAAAGAGCAGAAGAGAGAGCAGAAGAAAGAGCTGAGGATACAGCAGAAGTCAGAGCTGAAGAAGAAGAAGGTCCATCATCTCCTGTTCATGGCTTCAGGGCAGCTTCACCAGATATACAGTTCTTTCCGGATCCAGAGGCTGGCCCTTCTGAGTTTACCAGGATACCCACACCTGTGCATCAGCCAGAGAGCAGAGCACCTCCGCCAGAGTTCACACTGTCCGATTATCAGATTGAGCGGATTGCACAGCGTATGGTCTCTTTGATGTCAAGTCAGATGAGCAGTACTTCATTTGTACCAGGGGCTACTTCTACTGATCAGACTTTGACTCCCCACATCTCCACAGTATATCAGATGATGGCAGATCAGTCCATGAGGATTCAGTAGCTTGAGGACACTGTTCTGAGATTGACTGGCAGAGTTCTCGAGTTACAGGGGCAGGTCTTCGATTTGGCACACCCTCAGCCTCAGGAGTCTTCGATTGAGGTCACTGATCTCACTGCAGAGGCCGGCAGACTCAGAGGAGCTCTTGAGGGCGGTTATGAGTTACTGAGGAAGGAGATCAGAGGATCAAGTGAGCAAGCTACTACTCAGTTCACTGCACTTCTCCAGGCTGTCTCCAGGGCACTGACTGTACTTGACTCCATCAGACTTACCCTTTCAGTTCAGTCCCTAGCTTCTCAGCGTTCTCAGCCACCCAGTTCCTCCCGTTCGCCTGCTCGTGCCAGTTCTTCCTCTCGTGCCAGAGGCAGACGGGGTCGAGGACGCATCTCAGATCCAGATCCATCTGATCCTTATCACATTTCTGATGATTCTGATCATTGATCATTTCTAGATCCTAGGTCTTAGTGTTTAGTTCTCTCTAGGATCTGTATTTTTGGGGCCATGTATTGACATGAGCTAGTTGACTTTGTATGTTACTTTTTATGTTACAATCTATGTACTGAAACAATTATGGCTTTACCTTTGGAATGATGATTATCTTACTTTGGTCATATATTCTCTTTTGTGAAATATTGTCTTCTCTTTATGGTATTATCATTTTATGATTGCTGTTAATAGTTGCTTCATTAAGGGGGAGCAAACCCTACAAGAGGAAAAATTAAAGAATGCTTCAGAAAAAGGACTTAACCTTGTTTGATGATGTCAAAAAGGGGGAGAAATTAAACACAAAGAAATCCATCAAAAGCAAATACTACAAATTATGAGAAATTAATACATTGACAATTTTAAGTACAAATGCTAAATATACTGCAAATAAGTACCTTTTAAAATTACTTAAACTCTACTTTGCTGTAAACCATTGAATATGCTTTGATAGGCTTTGAAATTTCAAACCTACTCTGATATATTGAATACATTGCTCTAATACTTTGACAATTTCTTTTACTACTCCGATACATTACTCAATTTTACTCTGATACATTGAAAAACTATTTTTACTACTCTGATACATTGCTAAATTTTTCTCTGATACATTGTAAAATTGTCTTCCCTACATTGATACATTGCAAAATTTTCATTTCTCTTGCTCTGATACATCTTAAACTTAAATGCTCTAATACTCTTTCCAAATCAACTATTCAATATGCTTTGGCACACATGACTAGTTTTGAGAATTGAAAAAATTTTTCAAAATACAGTTTGCTCTGATAATAAAATCAAATTTTCTGCTCTAACACCAAAACAATAATCCAATGAGCATATCTTCCAATCTTTAAGCAAATGGGCAAACTATTTATGCATATAACCATTTGTTTCACATGCCAAAAGAATCATACTCTTTTCAAGCATATGCACCTAAAATGCAATCTGTTGAAATTCATGATTCAGAAAAATGCTTTTGTTCAAATGTTTTGTCATCATCAAAAAGGGAGAGATTGTTACTCCTAGATTGATTTTGATGACTACAAAACAGTTGGAAGGGATACAAATAATTTTTATGTGAAAAAGACCTTATGCTCTACAGGGGCAAAATCGTAATTTCATCAAAACTCTGATTTGATAGCATCATCGTGTAGAACAAATGATATGTAATCTATTGGTGAAAGTTTCATGATTTTTGGACTTATATTTTTGGAGTTATGAAGGTTTGAAGTTCATGAGTCGACTCATGAGTCAACTCATGAAACTATGAGCTGATTGGCACGCAAAGATTAGCCATGGCACGCTGGTTTTCTGGCTTGGCACGACCTGTGAGTCGACTCATGAGTCGACCCACAAGGCATGAGTCGACTCATGAGTCGACCTCTGCTGTTTTGGGCCAAGAAAATCCAGAAACCCAATCTCTGGACTTTGCAACAGAGGTCGACTCATGAGTCGACCCCTGAGGCATGAGTCGACTCATGAGTCGACTCATATGACGGGATTTGCCTGTAACGGCTAGTTTTTGGCCAGATTTGGTTGCTTTTTAATGCTGCTTTTTGTGCTCTAACGGCTCTTTTTCTGCCTAGTTTGTTTTCCCTTGTTTCTTAAGACTATAAAAGGTTTCAAAAGGTGGAAAACAAAACAAGAGAGATCAAAATATCCAAGAGGCATTCAAGTGATTTGAAAAGAGAAAATCAAGAGCATTCAAGAGGGCATTCAAGTGCATTCAAGAGAAGGTTTTTCAAGCCAACTACTCAACATCATTCAAGAGCTCATTTAAAGCCTTCAAGAAGCCATCAATCAAGCTCACCAACTCCTCAATCATTTACTTCATCTCTCATCCACTTTGAGGAAATCCAAGAAGGGCTTCTTCATTTGAGTAAAACGTATTTATTGTTATATTCGCTCACTTAAGGAGCTATTCTTGTACTTATTTGTGCTCTAAACTGATTTTATCTTGTGAGCAATTGTTTTTGTTTTGGAGGGTTTCCAAAACAAGGAAAGGTTGATCCGAACCTGAAATCGGAGTGTATTGGGTCGGCTTGTACCCGGAAAACAAGTGGACTAGCTTGGGATAGCTAGTGTCGGAGTTTCCGACGGTTGTATTCAGGTTGAATACAAAGTATAGTGGATTGGAATTCCCAAGTAGGAGCTTGGGGAGTGGATGTAGGTGCAAGGTTGGCACTGAACCACTATAAATCATTGTGTTTGTGGCATGCTTTATTGTTTCTCTTTAATTCTCCATTATATCCTTGCATTCTTGTTTTAAGTAATTAATCTCAAACCAAAGTCTCTCTCTTCATTCATCAAGCTTTTGATATATAATTTTTACAAGTAATTAGTTAAGCCTAAAATTTTTAAAACCCAATTCACCCCCCCCTCTTGGGTTGCATAGCTGGGCAACACTTCCAAATCTCAAAAATCTTCAGCTGTCTGATCCAGTGCTTCTTTTGCTGACTCTGCTTTCACCTTGGCCAAATCAGCATCGGCTCGAGCAGAGAACAATTCTTCTTCGACCAGTGCCAACCTTTTCAGGATGGCCTAACGTCCATGTTCGGCTTTGAGTTCTTCGATGCATCCATCTTGCTCTCGTCGAAGCTGGTGGATAGAATGCTTCTTGCTCTTGACCGGTGACTCAAGAGCCGAAATAGCCCCATGAGCTGACTTAAGGTCAACCTTCGAGGATGCCAAGTCATCAGTTAGCCAAAAAATCTCCTCCTGAAGTTTGGCTTTCCGCTCTGTCGCTAAGTTGTTCAAGTGCAGCTGCTTTCTCGGCATCGACGATTGCCACCTTACTCTTCCACGCACTACGGATGTCGGCGAACTTCGTGTAGCTGGCCTCCAGGTCAGACATGTCATGGATCAACTACAGACAGAGGATAAGTCTGTTTAAAAAAAGAAAGAAAAAAAGAAAGTTTACCTAAGAGACTTATCTCGATGATTGTCGGATAAAAGAATGAAAACATCTCGACCATCGATCGTTTCCTCCGACGCTCCCGATCAGCCGGAAGAAGAGTCACCTGGCACAGTTGCTTGGCCAGTACAGAATTAATTAGGGCCGATTCATCGACGGACACTTGGAGGTCGAAGTGCACCGCATGGCCCTCCGATGCTGCATCATCCGCCGACGCCACCAGAGCTTTCCTCTGGTCTGTTGTCGGTGGCCCCATGTTTGAAAGCGAGGGGAAGCTTGAACTTGACTGTGCCCTAACTGAAGGAGCAACTGGCGCAATCACAGATTGTTCGGGCTCTCTTACCTTGGTTTGAACCTCCTCAGGTGGTGGGACTACCGATGTTGTTTCGATAGTTTCCTTCGCCACCCTTTCCTCGGACGATGCAGCAGGGAGCACTATCGGAGTTGATAGTGCTAAGACTGGTTCGAAAATCAATGCCAATGGGCATCAGGTTCCATGGCCAACATTGAAACACCAACTGGAGCTGGTGCTTGATGCCTCTTCGATGGTCACGAAGACCCAACCTCAGATGCTGCCCTCTTCTTGGCAGTGTGCTGACGAATATCAGCATTCAGTACTCGCACCCTCTGCTGCATGGCTGCAATTACAATGGAGGTCAGTACAATTCAGCAAGTAAAAGAAAAGTCAGAAATAACCGATCAATTATACTATACCTAGACGAGAAACTGAATTAAGACTGGCGTCATAAAGGGCCTGTTCGGTTACAAGCTCTTTCTGTTTCGGAACTAACATGTCTTTCAGCCGATGAAAGTCCTCCTGGTCATCGACCTCTACTCAGCTATTATTGTTGGGACCGGTTCATGGATCGCCCCAACGAGAAAGAAAACCCCAAAGAAGAGAAGAAGAAGCAAAGAAAAACTGATTCTTCCGTCCATGAATGGATGATGGAAGATCGGTAATAAAGGAAAGACCTTTTCGGGGGTTGAAGAACCACCACCCTTGGGCCTTCGGATGAGATTAGAGGATGAAGAAGCCCGAAAAAAAGAAGGACGGGGCATGATCGACAACATCTGACACAATAAAGCAAAGTTAATTATTAGTCGGATCGAGTTCGGTACCAGCTGAGCCGGGCAAAGTCCGTAATAATCCAAAATATTCTGGATAAATTTCAGAATCAAAAATCGAAGATCCATCCGAAGATCTTCGACGTAGAAGGCCACCTGGTCCGAAGGTGGATTATTCACCCGATCATCGGCCCCAGGAGCGAAAAGTTGAAACTGCTTTGGGATACAAAACTGCTCCTGGAGCCGTTCAACATTCAGTTTCGAAAGTGAAGAGGCCTCCACATCCGGACTCGACTGGAATTCATTAGTCGGATTCTCTGATCGATCTTTTCGAGAAAGAGAAGCCCTAGCCATGAGAATGACTCTGAAGAAGATAGAGACTTTAGAGGAAAGGACTCAAAAGAAAGATGAAGTTGACCTGAAAGTTGGGAGCGATAACCTTGGACATTGGGGCAATAATTCGGCAAAGTTTCAGCATTAAAAATAATGAAAAGTGAAAATTTGACTGAGAGCGACCCTTTATATAGGATCCCTCAATGGTCGAGATGAAAACGGTCAAATCGAAGATCTACCAGATGACGATATGTGACAACATCTGGATCGACTATTGATCAGATGGTTCAATGCACCTGCCCCAGATTGAGCCACGTCATCTCTATCCGCGTGAATAATTCCAACCCAATAACATTCGGACACGTGGAACAAATCTACTTGTCAGAATCATATCATTGGATGTCGAATCGATTTTTCGAAACGATGTCTGATATTGACAACTGATATCGAATCGTCCGATCAGTGTGACAGACAACTGTACCTATCAATATGATAAAATAGCCAATCACTCGTATCTCGAAGAAAATGACATCAAAATCGGAGCTCGATGTGACAGAACTCTCTTCGTCCAACGTGATAAACCACGTGACAGTTCATACATCGAATCATTTTGGATTTGAGAGTGGGAGACAACTGTTGGGGTAAACCGATCGACCCTGACTTTGATCTCCGTGACTCCAACTATGCATCGATCAAACAGACAGCTCTAATTCTTCATTGATCGATCGAACTAATTGCGCCAATCTACTGTCGACTGATCAATTAAGATTGATCGACCGACTGATATTCGACTACCGACTACCGATCAAGGATAGACGACTTGACCGTTGGCATAACAGATCTAATAGCCGATGGTCGCTCATAGATTCTACAGATATATGGTCAGCCAGTTAACTTAGATATATCATAACCGTCACGAACGATTACCGATCGCATATCACGGCACGATCAGTGAAAATTAATGATTCACTATGCGATTATGGCCCAATGATTTAGCATCATAAAATACGGGATCACGTCCGACGGTTACGAAAACTTCATCTATAAAAGGGAGTAAGAGAAACAGGGGTGGTAAGCCAACTCTGGGTCAAAACTCTGCTATTGCTTACATTCAACTTCTGTTCACCAACTTTCTTTTCTGACTTAGGCATCAGAAGATTTTCGTCGGACACAAATTTGATCTGCGTGGATGCTGTTTTGCAGGTGTTCGTCTCCGGCAATAAGCGATGGAGAGTTGACCGCAACAAGTTGGTTGCATATATAAGTTGTTGGAGAAGTAGTTCCTACCAAAATGATTACTTATGTTGGAGGATGGGAAATGAATTAAATATGATAATAATTTAGTTTTTTGGATGGAATATAAATAATTTAGTTAAACACTGTTATATGAAGATCGGATATATCATAATGCCATGTAGCTATCCAAGTGCTCACTCCTCTTAACACTGCATCACTGTCGTTCCTTTTCTTTCGTAGGTATTTCCCAATGTAATGAGCAAGTTTAGTCAAAGAAAAGAGTAAAAAGCATCATCATAAAAAGCCACTAGGTAGAAAAGTAAATTCATAACAATCTGTTGTGATTCAAATGTTTACTATTAACCAAGTTAATAAGTCGGAGACATGTTAATTTTTTGCCTTTTTTATGTATTTTTTTTTCTAGAATTACAAATGTTCCGGAGGCTGGCGCTCTTTTATACGCATAATTTAGTGGATACTCAATGAATGAGTCACTCGTTAGAAGTTCAACATTGACCTCCACATCTTTCTACTTTAGAGTACAAAATTCTTCAAATTTAGACATTACAGATACCAAAATTTCCTTGATTCCAAAGACAAGACTTTACAGCAATGGATATTCTGCGAGGGCTTTGCTTTTTTACCTCATTCCATGCGTGCGCTTTACCTCTTGGCTGCTTAATTTTGCTTTACACTGGCAGCCACTATGCATATCTCTCAGTAAGGTGTACTGCTTGTAAAAGGAAAGTCACACATCGAACTTAGTGAGAATCATTTTTTTTTTTTATGAAGCGTTGGTCCTTCTCTTATGTTTGTCACAAAATGCAATATGACCAATGCGAATGTATCAAAAACTCCAAATAATTGGAACAAGTATCTGAATCTCCAGCCATATGTTTGAGTTCCGGTCATCATTAACTTTTTGTCTGAGCTTTTTCCTTCACTGAATGATGATCTTCTATTGCTATTCTTTTGAGGCAAAAAAAGAACACTGCTAACATGAAAGTCTTGTATGGACGACAAAGTAAAGACAAGTATCTTAGACTCCTAAACAAATGCAATTCTCAAAAATAAAAGCTTTCAGTTTTCCTTCTCCATTTTCATGAACAAAAATACATTTATTCTGTAGTTTAATCATACTTCATGCATAATATAATATACATATACAATTCGAATAGTGAAGGAAACACCTCACCCAACTACTTGCCAGGTTGCTAGTCTGGCGCTCGTATCAGACTCCCAGTAGGAGCTTCTCCAAACAACCAAACCCTCTCTCCCAATTGCCCACCGTCCCCATCTCCTCCTCCTCGCCCCACCTTCCCTCTCTTCTCCACATCCCTTCCACGATCTCTTCCAAGCTCGCCGGAAACCCTTCCCCGCCGACGGCCGGCGCTCCCAGGATCAGGTCCAGGACCTCCTGGAGTCCCACGATCCGGCGGCTGACAGACCTCCGCAGCTCCCTCACGGCCGGATAGAAGCCGGGCACTGAGTCCAGCCGGAGGAGGAGCGCCATGAGGCCCTCGCTCACCCGGAGCCGCTCCCGCTCGTCCCGCCGGACGGCGTCCACCGTCTCCTGCCGCTGGATCAACCGCTCCATCCGCCCGGCCTCCGCGTCGACGGCCCGGATCTTACCGATCAGGGATCGGACCAAGTGGCCGCGGAAGGCCGACTGGATCTTGACGGCGGCGGCGTTGAGGGCGGCGGCGGGGAGGTGGACGGGGATGGGGGCCGGGAGGTTGCTGGAGGAAGGGGTCTCGATGGGGATTAAGATGGTGTTGTTGGGATGTTGAGGCGCGTTTTGGTCATTTGTGCTGAAGTAGAAGAAAGAGGTGGAGTGGTAGTGGTAGGAGTCCATGGAGGCGGTGGATGGGAATTGGCAGCGGGGAGAAGGAGAAGAGGGTGGTGAGCAGCGTGATTTGGGAAGAAATTATGAAAAATAAAATTTTGAGAAATAAAATTTTTATAAAATGCTGTTTGATGATCAAATCTATAAAGTACTTTATAATTTTAATATATATTTGATAATTAAAATAAAAAAAATATTTTTAATATAATAAAATAATAATAAAAGATATTACATAATATTGTATAGCGAATAATAATATAATATAATATTATATATTAAAATATTATTCTCTTATATCGTAATATTATCATACAATGTAACGTAATATTGTAATATAATATAATATTATTATAATTATAATATAATTTATAATATAATATAATGTATTAGTTATAATCTATTCTAATAATAGATTATAATATATTATATTATTATAATATAATAATATTATAGTAGCTTATATCATATATTTATAATGTAAATATTATTATATTTTAACATATTATTTTATTGTATAATATTATATCACATAATGTAATATAATATTATACTAAAATATAATATTATTATAATTATGATATAATATATAATGTAATAAAATATAATATAATAGATTACAATCTAATCTAATAATAAATTATAGTATAATAAATTAAATTATATTATTATTAAATATCATTATATCAAATTGAATTTTTACAATATAATAATATCATAATAGATTACGTTACATATTTATAATATATCATAATATTAATTTATTATTATATTATATTATATTTATAGTACAATAATATAATGTAATATGATATAAGATGTATTTATGAGATATATTAATGGTTATTTTAATCAATAAAAAAAATTATTTAAATCAAAACAACTTTTCGATTAGAAAATACTTTTAGAAAAAAATTTAAAATAAATTTTTTTCTAAATAAAATTTTTCAGCTTTCTAATAAAAATAAAGCAACTTTCTGATTTTTTTACCAAACTATCATTCAAAAATATTTTTGAAGGACTAAAAAATACTTTACATAATACTCCAAAAGCTTTACCAAACATAACCTTATCCCCTAGCTTTTAAAGAATTTATTATTGCTTGACCATGATGTGATCGTGCCAAACTAGGAGCATCATCTCAACTTGATCTAAAATATTTAGATTTAAAATTTAACTTAGGATTGGTTGAGCTCGAACTCAGTTGGATTAAAAGAAATAATACTTAAGGTGAATTGGACTTGACTCGAATATAACTTTGCTTGAACTCAAGTTTAAGCTCGAATTTGGACCTATTCATAATTAAAAATATATTTAAAAAATAGATTAGATTTAAAGTATATAAATATAATATTTTAAAATATTAAATTAATAATATATATTATAAAATAAAATAATATTGCTAAAGCTATATATACTTAACTATGCTTGCGAGCTTCTAAGTGAAAGATTTTATTACTTGAATTTAATTCCAAAAATTATTTAAGATACTCCAGCTTGTTAATAATTAGACTTCAATTGAGTTCACGTAGCTTGGGAGCTGCCCGGTTTATTTTGCACTTCTGCTCATTAAAATAAAATATAATCAATGAGATAGAATGGAGATTTAATGAAGACCGAGAAACATATGGGTCATGGTTGGTCCCAGATAAGCTTTTTTTCTAAATATTGAAATAAAAAAATATTTTAAATATATTTATTTTTAAAAATATTTAAGAAAATATTTGTTTAAAATGTTCAAATAATTTTAATTGGATAGGATTGATATATGTATTTAAAAAGCAATATGCAACATTTCTAAAATTTTAAGAATATCTTTAGTATTTCTTTGTTGATGTGCTCCAAAAAATTATGTAAAGTCAGACAAATTAATTTTATCAGGTTTATTGCAGATTATTGAATAACCAAATGAGATGTTGGTCTAGTGATATTGTTCTTTGTTAGATAAAAAGTTAGTAGCTTAAATAACATGAAAAAAATATATCTTTTTCTGACTAATTTATGTATAATGACTAATTTATGTATAGATTAATAGTTCCAATTCATATAATTTTTTATATATAAATAATTTTAAAATAATAAATTATATATATCCGAAAGTTTGCATCATGGATACAAAATTTCTCATTATCTAATCTAAATCTGAATCTACTCGAGTATAGTTAAGTTCAAACACACTCTCTTTGTATATCTGTCTTTCCATTGTCTATCCATCTATCTATCTATCCCTAGAGAGAGTGTATAAAATTTCATACAACCCTCTAATTTTTGATGTTTTGATAATCTTCCTATACTGTAACTAAGATTTGTTTTTTTCTCTCGATTTTGTAAAAGCACGGTAAATAAGAATATTTTCTTCTGCCAGGTTGGTGCCGCTCGCTCGTCAGAATACTGATTTTCTATTAGTTGCGGCGCGTGCAATCCGTCCACTGTAGAGAATCAACGACTTGCAAGTCGATCAAGTTTTTCTTTAATAAAAAAATCAATATTTCTTTAATCTAAAAATCATGTTTTGTTTTAAGTAAAAAAAACAATACTTTACTCATCTAAACAAAGCCTGATGTAGATGCGTGGGACTGCTAAACAGGAAGCTAATCTTTTACCTCTCCATTTTTAACCTCCCTCATTATTCATCGTCTCTTTGTTGAAAATGGGAAGGCAAAAGTTTAGCTTCCTTTGTCATTTTCATCGTCTCCTCATTGTTGTTTTTAAGAGAAACTCCTTATACACTATAAGAAAACAGGGATTTAGCGGCTAAAAAATCGATTCTAAGATAATAAAAATCGATTATTAATTTTTTTTACGATCAATTTTGTGATTGATTTTAATGAGTTGCAAAAATTATGATTGCAAAATTTTGCGATCGATTTAAATCGATCACAAAATTTTACGACTGTTTTAGTGATCAAAAAATAAAAAAATAATTTAAATTTTATAATATTTTATTTTTTAAAATCTGTTGTAAAATCGGTCGTTAAAATCGATCACAAAATCAATCGCTAAATTTATTAAAATATTTTTTATTAATAAATCGATTACAAAATCAGTTGCTAATTATTTTTAAATTTTTTTATTAGTAGAATCGGCTGCAAAATCATTCACAAATTATTTTAATTTTTTTAATTAATATATCGATTGTAAAATTGATTGCTAATTTTGTTAAAATATTTTTATTAATAAATCGATCATAAAATTGGTCGCTAATTATTTTTAAATTTTTTATTAATAAAATCGACCACAAAATCAGTTGCTAAATTTATTAAAATATTTTTTATTAATAGATTGATCATAAAATCAGTCGTTAATTATTTTTAAATTTTTTGATTAATAAAATTAGTTGCTAATTATTTTATTTTTTAATTAATTTATCAATCACTAATTTTGTTAAAATAAATTTTTTATTATAAAATCGATCGCGAAATCGATCACTAATTATTTTTGAATTTTTTTAATTAAAAAATCAAATCCAAAATTAGTCATTATTTATTTTTTATAATATTTTAATTTTTAAAATCGATCATAAAATTTTAATTTTATATTTTTATATTATTTTTATATTATATTATATTTATTTTTTATATATTTTATTTTTTATATTATTATTTAAAATAAAATTCGACCGTCGAGGTCCATGGAGTGAGGTGTGGACCAGCGATTGGTTCTCCTTGGTTTCTCGTGCTCTACTGTGGACCAAGGGTATTTTTCGTTCGTTTCTCACGGCTCACGGTGAGGAGAGGCCGTCGCAGGAATGGCTAATAAGGGGAGGCCGTCGTGGGCGATCGTCGGGGAGGGGAGGGAGGGGGTCGTCGCAGGTGGGCCAATGTGGGGAGGCCGGAGGGGAGGGGGGCTATCATGGGCGCATCGGTGAGGAGAGGTCGTCGCGGGCGGTCGTCAGGGAGGGGAAGGGGGGCTATCATGGGCGGTCGTCGGGGAGGGGATAGGGGGCCGTTGCGGACGTGATGAGGAGGGGAAGAGGGGGTTCGGGTGCTAGGGAAGGGAGGGGGGCCATCGCGGGCATATCGAGGAGGAGAAGAGGGGGTTCGGGTGTAGGGGAGGGGGGCCGTCACGGGTAGACCGATGAGGGATGCCATCTCAGGCAGGTCGGCGAGGGGATGCCATCGCGTGCGGTCACCGAGGAGGGGAGAGGTGTTTGTCATGGGCGGGCCAGCAAGGAAAGGCCAGAGTGGGCGGGCCGGTGAGGAGAGGCCATCATGGGCTGTTGCCGAGGAGGGGAGGGGGGTCGTCACAGGCGGGCTGGGAGGGGGGTCATCGCCGGCGATCATCGAGGAGGGGAGGGTGGACCATCGGCAACGGGCCAGGGAGGGGAAGTCAGAGGGGAGGCCGTCACGGGCAATCACTAGGGAGGGAAGGGGGTGTCGTCGTGGGCGGGCCGATGTGGGGAGGCTGTCGCAGGTGGTCATCGGGGAGGTGAAGAGAGGCTTCGGGCATCGGGGAGGGGAAGAGGAGAAAAGGTCGGAGAGGGGAGGAGAGGGAAAGAAGGCAGGTTATAAAAAAAAAATTGGTAGCGCCAATTATTTTTTTTTTCAAAATTCAAATTTATGATTGATTTTTCGATCATAAAATATTAAAAAAATTTTACGATCGAAAAATCGATTGCAAACTTCATTATATAATAAAATAATTTAAAATTTTGTGATCAATTTTTCGATCATAAAATTAATATTTTGCAACCAAAAAATTGATCATAAATTTATTTATATATTAAAAAAATAATTTAAAAATTTTATGATCGATTTTTTAGTCATAATTTTTTTAATATTTCATAAATAATAAATTTTATTATCAAAAAATCGATCACAAAATTCTTGAGCTATTATTTAATCTATAAATAAGTTTATAATCAATTTTTCGGTCATAAATTTTTTTTAAAATTTTACAACCAAAAAATTAATCATAAAATATTTTAATTATTTTTTAATTTAAATATATTTATGATTAATTTTTTGATTGAAAATATTAAAAAAATTTATGATCAAAAAATCCATCATAAAATATTTGAATTATTTTTTAAATCTATAAATAATTTTATGATTAATTTTTTGATCACAAAATTAATATCTTGCAACCAAAAAATTGATCGTAAACTTATTTATAGATTAAAAAATTTAAAAATTTTGTGATCTATTTTTTGGTCTTAAAATTTTTTAATATTTTACAATCAAAAAATCTATCACAAATATATTTTATAATTGAATTTAAATTTTTTTATTTTTTTTGAATATGATATAATTTTAAAATTTAAAGTCTATCTTCATCGTTCATTATCTAAATAATTATCGTTAGAGTATCATCACAAAAGATCTCCTCGATCCGATAACCCTAACTATGTCAATGAATAAAATTTGATTTTGATGGTTACGAACAACCATATGATAATTTGATAGATAGAGACCACTGATGGATCTGCAAACTTGCAACGACGATCTCGATGATATTTGTAGCATACTATCAAAATTTTATTTCAATCAGACATGATTATCATGATCAATTTAGCATAGATGATTTGGATCATTAAATAAAAAATGAATGATCAAAAGGTCAAACAGCATCTGATTATAAGATAATTTTTTAGATAAATGATCTTTGCTACTACTTTAATTATTTGTACGGTGGTGATTATAAAATTCAAACTGTGCATATATAAACCATCCAAAACTATACATCTTCTAATACTCATTCTTAAAGTTCTTAAGTATTAGTACTTGTATTTTTGTAAGATATGCTTAACATGGATGGCTCATATATGCATGATTTGAATTTTACAATCACTACCATACAAATGATCAAAGTAGTAGCAAAGATCATTTATCTAAAAAATTTCTTTATGATTGAATGTCATTTGACTTTTTGATCACTCATTTTTTATTTAACGATTTAAATCATTCCATGCTAAATTGACCATGATAATGATGTCCGATTGAAGTAAAATTTTGATAGTGTGCTATAAATATCACTGAAATTATCGTTATAAATTTTTGGATCCATCGGTGGTCTTTATCTATCAGATTATTATGCGATCTTTTATGACCGTCGAAATCAAATTTTATTGATCGATATAGTTAGGGCTATCAGATTGAGATGATCTTTTGTGATAATATTTTAACGATAATAAATGATGAAGATAGACTTTAAATTTTAAAATTATGTCATATTCAGAAAAAAATAGAAAAAAATTATATTTGATTGTAAAATATTTTTACGATCAATTTTTTGATTGTAAAATATTAAAAAAAATTATGACCAAAAAATCAGTCACAAAATATTTGAATTATTTTTTTAATCTATAAATAATTTTATGACTAATTTTTTGATCTAAAATATTAATTTTATGATCAAAAAATCGATCGTAAAATTGTTTATAGATTAAAAAAATAATTTAAGTATTTTATGATTGATTTTCAATCATAAATTTTTTTAATATTTTACAATCAAAAAATCGATTGTAAATATATTTAAATTAAAAAATAGTTAAAACATTATGCGATCGATTTTTTGACTGTAAAATATTAAAAAAATATGTGACTGAAAAATCGATCGCAAACTTATTTGTAGATTAAAAAAATAATTCAAGTATTTTGTGATCAATTTTTGATCATAAATTTTTTTAATATTTTATAACAAAAAAATTAATCATAAATATATTTAAATTAAAAAATAATTAAAATATTTTACGATCGATTTTTTGATTGTAAAATATTAAAAAATTTTACGATCAAAAAATTGGTCGCAAACTTATCTATAGATTAAAAAACAAGTCAAGAATTTTGCAATCAATTTTTTGATCATAAAATTTTTAATAAAAATAAAAAAATGAAAAGCTTGCAATCGATTTTTCGGTTGCAAAATAATAAATCCATTTTGCAACCAAAAAATCAATCACTAAATTATTTAAAAATTAAATTAAATAATTGAAAATTATTGTAACTGAATTTATGGTTGCAAATCTATAAAAAATTAATATTTTATAAATTTATTTTTATATTCAATTTTTCGATCTTAAAATCAATTGCAAAATTTTAATTTTGCAACCAATTTTTTCAGTTGCTATATTATTTTTTTTATTATCAATTGTAAAATTTTAATTTTGCAATTGATATTTTTCGGTTGCTATATTATTTTTTTTTAATAAGCAGTCGTAAAAAATTTCGATCGCGAAATTGGTCGTATATTTCAACCAAAAAATTCGGTCGCAAAATCACTATTTTCTTATAGTATTATTGGACTAGACGTAACACTAGCTTGCTGTATATCAATCCAACTATTGCAACAAGGCTTCGAGTTGAGCAAGAGTAGCTTGGTCAGTGCGGTCCGAGAAGGAGCTCGGTAAGTCCGTGGTGATTTGAGGATGATTTGGTGCTCTTGGGATCTGTAAGAAAAATTCGATCATTGGAGATTTTTCGATGGAGAACTCCCTGTCACTTTTCTTATTATAGCATCATTGTTGCAGATATGGAGGCTTGTTCTGCCATAGTTGCACTCAGCGGAGAACGGTTTTACGTGGACAAGGTGACTCACCAGTTCGATTATGTGATCCTTGCAAAAAAATAGAGGAAGCAGCATGCTTTGAGTTGAGATATTGTCACAAAAGTTGACCTGTAAAAGGTCAGTACTTTCCTTTTTCTCCCACTTTTGCTAGCTGATTTCACTTTGCCATTAGACATTGTGAAACATAAATTTTCTCAGACAGCAGGGTTGGTCCTGCCTGTTTGTATGATTCAATCTTGATTATGAGAAGGATAAGAAGGCATTAGTCTACCATTGTCATATTTATCATTCGTATACAGTATACTATTAGCATTCCTACTAATAACTTCCAAAAGTTTGTTCTGTTTACGAGAAGTCATGAAGAATTTGTCAATCAAACAGGTAAAGTGAAAGGGCATGGAACTTCTTTTCTAGGAAAATTGCTTTAGTTCAAAAGCATAATAGATAGACATTTTAATTTTTTTCATGTATATGACTGCTTCTGATAGAGTATCGAGCATTTTCATGTAGTGCTCCCATTATATGTTCAGGAGTTGATTTTCTCACTTCAGAATTTTGATAGTAGAATCTGCCTTCAGGCATGCACAAAAGTATAAAGGATTCCTGTTTGGGGATAGAGACAATAAATGTTGTAGCATAGCTACTTAGGATTGGCAATTCATGTTCACGGATTATAAATATGTCGTGTTGATCTGTAGGTATAATATATGTTAGCTCAATCCGAATACGATCTGTTTAATTAAACAGATCGATCTGTAGAATATGAACACGACACGAATATATACGGATTGATATGATATGATCCGTCTGATATGATTAATAATCGTATTGGTGGGTCAAATAAGTACACGACCCATCTAATGACCCATTTAACTATTTTACTTATTTATAAAATTTAACTAAAATAATAAAAATTTAGTCAAAAAATTAAAATAATATAAAAATAATTTAGTTATCTGCTATGCTAATTTACAGCTCTGAATTCCATAGTTGTCTATTTCAAGTTAGGGTTATAATTTTTTGATTTTTCTCATTTATCCCCAAATAATCTTCAAATAAATATATTAAATATATTTAAACATATCATATAATCCGTTAACATATTTTAACCTATTTACTTAAACAGATCAAAATGGATTACGTGGGTCAACATGCTTGAGACACAAATTTATCGTGTCATAAACAGATCAATCCATTTATGATCCGAATTCATTTATTTCAAATCCGAACTCGTCTAAATATGTGTCATGTCATATCCATATCAATGGATCGTGTCGAAAATTACTAGTCCTATAGCTACTAACTCGAAGAGGTTTACTTGATTATTTGTTAGATATATATGAAGCTTGCTGAAAGCTATAGGCTAAATTTATTACTTACCTACATATACTTTTTGTACAGGTAATCTAAAACTGTCCTTAAAGCATGAGGAAGAAATTTTAGGTCAGATTCTTGAAACTGCTGGGAAGCAGCACTTGTCGTCTGGACAAGAATCACATGCTGATGCGATTTCTGATAGTCAGAAGTTGGGGAATAGTTCTTCCTGTTTGAATTTGAATGAAGAATCTGCCACTCCAGTTAGAGGAGGTACCACTAGGAGACCGTCTATTGAAATGCACAATATTGCCCTCACTGATTTTGGATCAGTAGCCCAGAAAAATTGCATCAGCAAGCTGTTGGTGAGAAGAAAAAATACAAGATCCCAAAAGCAGAAGGAAAATCTGAGGATGCACTTCAAGCCTTCAAACGTGGTAAAGAACTTGAGAGGCACGCTGGGACTTTAGAAATTGCAATAAGAAAGAGCCGTAGAATGGCTTCAAAAGCTTCAAATTTGAGCAACATGGCTGGCACCCAGAAGATAGATGAAAGTGAAGGACTAGGCAGTAAAAGAAAGTTACCACCACAGGAGAGTAAAGAGGAAAAGGATGACCTTACAGCTGAACTCAGAGAATCGGGATGGTCTGATGTTGATCTTCATGGTGCAGCTAAAAAGTCTACAAAGTTGAGTTTAGATGATGAACTGTCAAGTCTTCTTGGAGAAATCACTCAAATATCCCCTCAAGGTCGGAAAAAAGGTGGCATCGATGAGTCCCAGATCACTGCTCACAAGAAAAAAGCTCTTTTGCGTAAGCGAGAAGGGAAGCTTGCTGAGGCAAAGGAAGGCTAAAGTTTTAGAAAAACAACTGGAAGAACAGGAGCTCTTGGGTGACGATGGAGATTTTGATGATGAGCTGTCGGCTTTAATCCGCATTATGGATGATGACAAACAAGATGATATATTATTGGACCATGCATCTGACCCTAATATAATTTTTAACCACTTTCTGGGTGTCACAGAGGATCTTGCTGTTGATGGGAATTTTGAAGTGACAGATGATGATATGAATGATCCAGAGCTAGCAGCTACCTTAAAATCATTTGGTTGGAGTGGAGGGTGATCAGGCAACTAATCATGTTATGAACTTTGTTGCTTTGGACTGGGAAGCATTGCAGAGCCAAGTGCTTGCCCAAAGAAGAGAAGCCCTCAGCCAAAAGTGAGCAGGTAAGAGTGCTGAGGCAATGGAACTGCTTAAGAAAGCTAGACTACTTGAAAGAGACCTGGAGAGTATACGGTCTGATTGTGGAATTACACCAGAGCTAAACCAAAAGATTTCAACCACTCTACTTTCTGAAGTTCCATCTATGTCAGGGACAACTGCTGAGAGAAGCATTACAAGAATGAACAAGTCATATGTTAAATCACCACCAAAAGGTAAGCTAGCAATTCAGAAAGAGCTATCTGAATTGGAATCCAACCTTCGAAGAAATCGGAGTATAAGCCAAAAGTTGAGAAGGATGGAAACCCTCGAGAAGAGAAGCTTATCTGGATAAACAGATCAAAGTCGAGCAGCATCGAGCATTCAACTTGAAGCGGGCTGGTAAGCAAGCAGAGGCTTTGGAAGCTCTCCGCTTGGCCAAACATCTTGAAGAGAAGCTTGCATTGTTGACTTAAATAGCATAGGATAAAGCATTGATAATTTTTGCATACCAAATGACTTGGATATATCCTTGATGATAGCCACAGTTGTAATTATGTAGAACTGTATCACATGATGAAAAGTTCATTCAGAAGAGCAGCATAAGACTTAAAAGATTGGTGCAGCTAGATTTAATTAGAGGAGTGCTCCTAGAGTGAATTGGTGGAAATCAGGCCCAAGGCCTTGGAAGCTCCCCATGGTCAGGGATATCACTTGAAATGAAAAGTATACTTGTGATCAGACAAACATTGGTTTCATGGTGTGTGAAAGCAATTAGTATTGCAGCTTATTCTTAAAGATAAGAGTTGGCCTATCGATTTCTTGAATAAGAATGTACACTAGTATTAAAGACAAGAGTTGACCTATCAATTTTTTGAATAAGAATGTACACCTTGTAATATCTGCATTTTCTATACTTAGGGCCTGCAATATTGTGTATACCATATTTACGGTGTATCATTAGGAATGTACACCCTATAATATCTATATTTTCTATACTTAGGGCCTGCAATATTATGAATACCATACTTCTAATATTGTGTATACCATATATTTGAGGTATCATTATCTATAAATAAATTATCCCTCACTAGTCGAGGTAGTAGGATTTTTCTCTCAATATTCTCTTAGTGCCTTTATGGTATCAGAGCGATAATATTTTGGGCACGTCTTTCTCTTAGATTTTTTTTTTCTGTCCGATTCTTCCTTTGTTTTTCTTCTACTCCTCATAGAATCATGGCCTCCTCTTATACGCTTATCCTATCTTCTTTTCTCCCGAATGTCCCTGTTAAGCTTAACGGGAACAACTATTATCTGTGGAAAAGCATCATGATTCTTCTCTTGAGAGCATATTAGTTTCTCGATTATTCTGACGGCAGCATCCCACCCCCATCAAAAACTATCATAGTTTTTGATGCAGACACAACCAAAGAAATTTCGAATCCAAAATATGAAAAATGGCTCATTCAAGATCAATTTGCCCTCATCTGTCTCATGATCGCTATCAACCAAGAGGTGGAACCCAACTCATTGGTGTGAAGTGTGCTCGTCAAGTCTAGAAGATGTTGGAGAATCTCTTCGACTCTCACACCTTCACTCAAGAGGACTTTCTCGAACAACAATGGCGCAAACTCCAGAAAGGTGAGTCTTTGATGCTCGACTTCTTGAAGACTGTGAAGCAGTTGGCCACTCATTTATCCCTCATCAGAAAGCTGCAAAGTCCTCAATAGATTAATCGGAGGATTGTCTCTGGTCTCGGCATTGAATGGGAGCCTCTCATCCTCTCTCTCGCCCCATCGCTCCCATCCATGACCATTGATGCTCTCTCGGTGCTTCTCCTCAATGAGGCTCGTCGCTCTTATCGAGCTTCTACTTAACTCACTCCACCTCTCGATGGACTGCTCGGACCAACACCACCCTCTGCTAATATGGCCAACGATCATGGTTGCAGTGGAGGGCATGGTCGTGGCAGTAATAGTCGCGGCGGCAAAGGCAAAGGGAAGAACTCTGGTAGTATAAACCCTAATTTTCAATTTCAGAATTCTTATCAGATTAAAAGCTTTGCAGGTTATAATTCGGGAGGATTTTTCAGATCACAATCTGGGTCATTTAACTCACCTTCCTCTTTCGGACCTACATTATAAGAAAAAATTTTTTTGCGATGAAATTATTTGCGATGAAAATTTTTTCGTTAGCAATAATAATATTTATGATGAAAAAATAAATTCATCGTAAATAATAAAATATTTACGATAAAATTTTTTTTATCACAAATAATATCATATTAGCGATGAAAAAAATTTCATCGTAAATACTGATTATTTACGATGATTATTTTTATCATAAATAATAAAATATTTATTTTAATTTTAAAATTTTAAATATTAATGATAAAAATATTTTTATCATAAATAATTTAAGTATTTATGATAGAAAATATTCTTTTGTTGAAAATAATATTATTTCCAATAAAAATATTTTATCATCAAAATATTTGAAAAAATAAAAAATCTTAAAAATTCAAAAATTATAGATTATTTATGATGAAAATATTACATCATAAATAATTTATTATTTATGATGAAAAATAAATTTTTATTATAAATACTCTACTATTTATGATGAAAAATTTTCATCGCTAATATGAAAAAAAATAAAAAAAATAAAAAAATTAAAAATTATAGATTATTAGTGATAAAAATTTTACATCATAAATAATTAAGTATTTATGATGAAAATCAATTTTTCATCATAAATACTCCATTATTTATGAGGTAAGGTTTTCGTCACTAATATTTGAAAAAAATAAAAAAAAATTTTAAAAATTAAAAATTATAGATTATTTGTGATGAAAATATTATGTTGTAAATAATAAAATATTTATGATAAAAAATAAATTTTTATCATAAATACTTAATTATTTATGATAAAAATTTTCATTGCTAATATATAAAAAATAAAAAATTTTTAAAATTTAAAAATTACAGATTATTAGTGATAAAAATTTTACATCATAAATAATTTAAGTATTTACAATGAAAATCTACTTTCCATCGTGAATACTTGATTATTTACGATGTAAGTTTTCATCGCTAATATTTAAAAAAAATAAAAAAATTTAAAAATTCAAAAATTATAGATTATTTATGATGAAAATCTTATGTCATAAATAATAGAGTATTTATAATAGAAAGTAAATTTTTATTGTAAATACTTAATTATTTATGATGAAAAATTTTTATCGTTAAATTTTAAAAATTTAAAATTTATAAATTATTAGCAATGAAAATTTTGCATCATAAATAATTTAATATTTACAATGAAACATCACTTTTTGTCCTAAATAGTCAATTATTTGAAAAAATAAAAATTTAAAAAATTTAAAAATTATAGATTATTTATGATAATTTTTTTTCCATCATAAATAGTCAATTATTTGTGATAAAAATATTTTGGTTGCTAATATTTTTAAAAAAATAAAAATTTAAAAAATATAAAAATTATAGATTATTTATGATGAAAATATTGTATCGTAAATAACTTAGTGTTTACGAAGAAAACTTATTTTTTGTTGTAAATAATTTATTATTTATGATGAAAAAAATTAAAAATTGATTATTATTTACGATAATACTTTTCATCTCTAAGTTTTTTTAAATCTATCTCATTACTCAATTTTGTATAGGTTGTTGGTTCTATGGACTGACCAGAGGTCACAAAGTACAAAAGCCTTGTATCTGCTCAAGAATATAGAAAGAAGATGACATTGGATCTTAATACATTAAAATATAATCCACAAAAAGGTTATTCACATGGTGGCATGATAAGTTAAGTTTACTCTTAAAGTTTAGACCCTGTCTTTAAATTTGAGTTTAAATGCTTCTCCCTTTCCTCTTGTTTTGGAGGGAATTATTGCTTTCTTTTTATAGATCAGTGAAACAGAAGCCCACGAGAATAATAATCTATAGATTTTAATTTATAGTATCAATATATCATATAAAAAAAATAAAAAAAATATAAGATTTAAAAAAAATAAAAATTATAGATTATTTGTTTGGTTTATTATAATCATTCTGCCATTTTTGTTATTGTTGTTTAATGCTCCTTTTGCATTTATATAGGTTGAAATGTTAGAAATGTCGTAAATACTTCATTATTTACGATGAAATAATTTCATCACTAATAGTTAAAAAATTATAAATTTAAAAAAATAACTTTTGATACTAAAAAAGAATCATTCTCTCGATACTAAAAAAGAATCATTCTCTCAGTATCCAGACTTTGTTGGATGATGCAACAAAATTCTTCACCCACAATCGAATCAACCGTCTATAAGATCTAGGAGCAAACCGTCTCAGAAAATTAAATGTAAAAAATTTGATTCAGAAAAAATATCAACTTCCAACTATATAAAGAACAAAACTTTATCAATTGTTCGATAGACTAAATTGTATCATTTACTTCTAAACTGTATGCGGATGGCCTTTGTTGGGTCCTTCAGTATTATTTTTCAAAAGTATATTCATGGTCTTAATTCGTATGAGATGATTGTTTGTCGTAGATACTTTCTAACTAGTTGAACTCTTATTATTGCTATCTAGTTCAAGATTTATCCTGAGATTGACATATTTTTGAGCAGATATTATCCTTTCTACTATGCTCCTTTTGCATCGGATTTCAAGGGTCATAGCTACTCGCAGTTTAAATTTGAGTTTGGATGTTCATTCAAACTTTTCGATCAACTCATGGCAGTATTGCCATTAAAAAAATAAATTTGATTAATTAATTTTTTTTAATTATAAATTATGTTTGATTGTTAGTTAATATCTGCAATGTATCAGCAAAAAAATAATTCTCATCCGACGATACATGATTACGTTATTTTTTTACATACATAATTTTTTTAATGTATGTAATTTTTTTAAAAAAAATTTATAAATTAACTATTTATATAATTTTTTTATTAATATTTTATTTTTCATCATGAATATTTTTTAATGTCATTTTTTGTTGTTAATTTTTTTTGGATAAAATTTTTTTTTAATGAGAAAAATCTAAAATAAAATTTAGTTTTCATTGCAAATAATTTTTTTACAAAATTTTTTAAGAGAAAAAATTTTTTTAATGGAGAATTTTTTATTTTTTTGGTAGAATTATTGATAATAAAATTTTAATTTTCATTGCTAATAGCATTATTGACGATGAATTTTTTTCATTGTAAATAATTTTTTTATTTTTTTGATAAAAATTATTAACGATAAAAATTATTTTTCATTGCTAATAAGATAATTAATGATGAAATATTTTATTTTTATCATAAATAATTTTTTAGAAAATGTGGGTAATTTTTTTTGATGGGAATTATAGGCGACAAACATCTTTTTCAGTCGCTAATAACTTAATTAACGATGAAGATTTTTTGTGTCACAAATAAATTTTTTGGCTTGAATTATTAGTGACAAAAATTATTTTTCGTCACTAATAACGTTATTAATGATAAAAATATTTTCATCGTAAATAATTTTTTTTATGAAAATTTTTTTTTATCGATTATTTTTTTGGATTATTAGCGATGAAAATGAATTTCCGTCGCTAATAACACTATTAGTGACAAAAAATTGCATCGCTAATACTCTTGCTTTCAATCTACGTCAAATCAACATCTCTTCACGCGAAACCATATGAAACTCTTATTTCCCCCTCCTCTTCTTTCCCTGATCTCTCTCCCTCTCTCTGAGCTCTCCTCTCTTCGTGCTCTCCCCTCTGTCTCTTCCCACCGACGAGCCCCTCACCACCCCCACCGTCCGCTGTCCGCTGTCTGCCGATCGCATCGCCTGCCGTCCGCTGGAGGTAAGGTTTTCAACCTTTTTTTTGTTTGTGTTGATCGGGCCACCGGGGGGCGGAGCCGTCCATCGGAGGGGGGGTGCCGTGGGCCGCCAGCAGTGCCACGAGGCCAGGGAGGGGTCGGCCGGTGGGGAGGCATGGGCGGCCGGTGGGGAGGGGGTGGGATCCAAATGGGGGCGGGGCAGCATGGGGCTAGAGGCGGGGATGGGGCTGGAGAGGGGGCGGCCGGTGGCGATGGAGATGGGGTTGGGGAGGGGGTTGGCCGACGGGGAGGTTGTCGGCCGGCGGGGAGAGGGTCTAGGGCATAGGCACGCGGGATGGGGTGGGGGGCGGGATGGGGCCAGGGGGAATGGGACCGGGGAGGGGGCAGCCGGCTGCGACGGAGATGGGGCCAGGGAGGCTGTCGCTAGTGGAGATGGAGCCGAGGAGGGGGCGACCGATGGCCGAGGGAGACGGGGCCGGGGAGGGGGCGGCGGCGGGGAGGGGTTTGCACGGTGGGGAGGGAGGAAGCGAAGAGAGAAAGGATGGAAAAAAAGAAAATAAATAAAAAAAATAAAAAAATAAAATATTAAAAAATTATTTAATATTTGATTAATAAAAATAAAATCTGGATTATGATTCGAATAGGATCAAGGTCGGGATCCGGATCGAGATCCCGATTCGGATTGAGATCAAGATCGGGATCTGATCAGGATTTGAGTTGGGATCTGGGTTGCGAGGGGTTAGAGACGGCGGCGGCGCCGCAGGGGGTAGCTCACGAGGGGTGTGTGACGGCACTGGTGCCGCGGAAGAGGGGGTTGCGGGGGCCAAGTCCGGGTGGCATAGGGTGTGTGACGGTGCCGGCGTCGAGGGAGTGGGGATTGCAGGGGTCGAGTCTGGATGGCATGGGGTGTGGATTGCATCAGCACCATGAGAGCGGGGGTCGATCCAGGCGATGCTGGGTGTGTGACGGTGCCGGTGCCATGGGAGCGAGGGCCGTGGGAGGTCGAGTTCAGAGCTCGTTTAAGAGAAAAAATATGTAAAAAAAATATTTTTAGGTAATAAATTTTTAAAAAAATAAAAAAAATCATTTATTATTTTTAGGTAAAAAATAATTGTGAAAAAAATAAATTTCTTGTTGACTTCTCAAGATTAGGTTTTGTTGTTATTATTTTGTGTTAATATTATTTTGCATGCTCAACTACTTATAGTTTATTTTCTATTTATTGCATAAATTTTTTAGTGTTACTGTTAAAATTTATAAATATTTTTTTGTTCAATCTTGATACGAATATACGAATATTGATGAGTAGATTTATATTCTTTGTTCAATCTTCTCTTGCAATAATGGTATACAATATAATTTTATTAATTAGAATGTAATTTATTTTTTATTATTATTGTTCAATATTATATTTATTTATATATCAAAAATTATAGATATGGCACTCGGAGACAGACGATGACATTCGCATTCATAATCTATCCCGGAGGCTGAGGTGCCTTCACTAATTTTCACTGCCGCACCAGCTTCATCACTAGAGGGTCCTACACTGGCAGGTCCCAATGAGGTGGGTCCCAGTGAAGCGGGTTCAAGTGAGGCAGATTCGAGTGGTATTATTATATTTTTTATATAATAAAATTTAATTTTTTTATTTGGATAGCTATCATACTAATGATTTATTTATTGTTGTTTCAGATCAATCTTCATCAGTAGTGAGGCGAGGGCGAGGTCCATCGAAGAACCTCGCTCTAGAGCATTGAAAATGCGAGCACCCAGGATAGCATCTCTGTATCGAGATACCATCCGGCTACACCAGACCTATTAAGGAATGGTACGAGCCGTGGCAGATCTAACTGGACATCATATACCGCAGCTATACCCCCGTGATGTTTTTTGATTGGCGTTACATTGTATCGGCTCAGAGAGAGATTTTCTACACCCACTTACAGGTAAAATAAATTATATTATGAATATTTAATTTACATGGTATTCTTCTAATATTTGTTATTGGCAGGATGTATTCGATATTATTGATTTTGAGGAGGATCGCATGCGGCGAGCTGTGGATGCTTATTTATCTTTGCGTTTCAAGGATTATCGCCACCGCATCTATCAGTATTGGTACTGTTGGTGCAAAAATCTACTTGCGCCGGAGAAGCTGGAGTTGAGGAAGCCGCGGTCGCTGCCGGGACCTGCAAGGGAAGTCTAAATCGGAGGTGGGGTTGCTCCGGCAAGACCCTCCGACGCTCAAGTCAGTTCTCTGCCTCAATAAGAATGGAGTGCTCGAACGGAGAATTTAGCAGAATTTTTAGATAAGGCAAAAGAGCTTAAAGAATAACGTATCTGAGTCCCCCTTTTATAGGCGGGGGAGGCAACGGACTGATGGCGACGTTTGTAACCGCCTGGTAGTGGGCCGCCCATGGTCAGGGGAATTGATTGCGAAAGATAATGGAGCAGACACGTGGCCATCATCATGGCCCGCCACATAGGGCCTGTTGCAGGTAGTGGAGCGGCGTCCGTTACTGCTAGTTGTCAGCGAGTAGTGGGATCGTGCAGCACCTGCCGCAGGGAGCGGAGCAACATCATAGCTGTTGACACAGCCTGTCAGAGGGTAGTGGGATCGTGCAGCACCTATCGCAGGGGGAGGTGGAGCCGCGTGGAATCCGCTACAGGAAGTGGAACAGGATCATGGCAGTTATTGTTATCTGCCAAGGGACACGGATCTGTTGATCAAGGCTCGACAGTAGTCGGAGTTCGGCCTTTGTAGGAGTCCGGGAGGAGTCCCCCTTTCGGACGAGGTTGTGGGTGGAGTCCGGCTCCAGCAGCTGATACTGAGGTCGGAGACTGAGGACGGAGCTTGGCTCCCATAGGGATCCGGACGGAGCCACCCTGCTGTCGATGGCAGAGCCCGGCTCCCGCAGGAGTCCGGGCGAAGCCGTTCTGCTGTTGAAGGAGGAGCCCGGCTCCCGTAGGAGTCCGGGCGGAGCCGTTCTGCTGTTGAAGGAGGAACCCGGCTCCCGTAGGAGTCCGGGCGGAGCCGTTCGGCTGTTGAAGGAGGAGCCCAGCTCCCGTAGGAGTCCGGGCGGAGCCGTTCGGCTGTTGAAGGAGGAGCCCGGCTCCCGTAGGAGTCCGGGCGGAGCCGTTCTGCTGTTGAAGGAGGAGCCCGGCTCCCGTAGGAGTCCGGGCGGAGCCGTTCTGCTGTTGAAGGAGGAGCCCGGCTCCCGTAGGAGTCCGGGCGGAGCCGTTCTGCTGTTGAAGGAGGAGCCCGGCTCCCGTAGGAGTCCGGGCGGAGCCGTTCTGCTGTCGATTTCGGCTGCGGGTAATTTATACCCAACACCCCGGGCGGAGCCGTTCTGCTGTCGATTTCGGCTGCGGGTAATTTATACCCAACACCAGTCCCCCTACTTCCGAGTTTGAATTTCAAGCGAAGGAAGTATACAGAGAGAGATGTGCGCAGCCGAAATCGTCCCTTCGAACCCTGCGCACTGCCGCCCCTATTTAATGCGCGCACGTCAGAGTCCGTTTTTCAGTGAAAGTGACTTGAAAAGTCTTTTCGGAACCCCCGCTGAAACGCGATCCCAAGCGTCGCTTTGCGGGAATTTGTGAGCGGTCAACCCTCGATGGCGGTGAAGGGGATAAGCGTGCCACGCGGCACACATCGGTTGGCCCAGGAATACCCGCCGCCATAACTGCGCCAGGATCTATCGGCTATTTAAACCCCTCGTCCCCTTCGTAGCTTCATTATGGCGTTGTTCTTTCATCTGAGAGCCCTGCTTCTCTCGCCCCAGTCCCTGTTTCCTTCCCTTATACCATGTTATCTACTCGGGAGGCTGTCCTCGAGGGAATTCTTAGGGTTTGGAGGAAGGAGAGAAGGAGAATGGCGGCCGGTGAGAATCTCCGTCGCTCTAGAGGAAGCCCAAGGAAGAATTCCTTCAACAACAGGGGTTTAATAACGGGGGCTGTCGGGGAAGCTATTCTGCCCGCGAATCTCGGGGCAGCAAGGCGGGGTGATACCGGTCAAGAGGGCAGAATAGACGTCACAAGCCATGATGGGATCCTTGACGCCGTCGGGGCCGAGAGACCAGAGGTGGTCGGCGTTGAAGGTGGGGCAGTAGAACTTGTTGCGGGGACGGTGGAAGTAACGCATGCCGACCTTGCCGAAGCGTCTCGGGCGGTGGTCGTCGTTGCCTCCTCCGCCTCCGGGGATCAACTCCACCCCTTTCCCGCTAAAGTTGGGACCTTGGGAACAGAATGAGGCGAGATGGGCGAGAGCTGTTACACGCGCTGGAGAATGCGACTGAGAAGGATAGAGACGGAGTTCGTAGCTCGGAGCGGTCTCCGGTTCGTCCTGCCCGGACCGTGCCCGTGACACTTGGGATGACGTGTATCTTCTTTTTTTCTGACCCATCGGGTCCTGTAATGTGTTCTTCTATTAAATAAAAAAGTGATTTCAGTACCTCGTTTGCATCTTGTGTTGAATAGTTGTCCGCCGAACTCCTTCATTTTCCTTTCCTTCTCTTTGTCTGTGTTACGTCGTTCCAGAATCATCGACGATCCTTTCAGCTCATGCGGGGTCGTCATTCGCCGAGCTTCTTTCCAGCTTTTATGTCGTTTCGGAGATATTCACTTGTCAGGTTTGCTTGGCTGAAGTCGAAGCTAAGTTCGGCTCCCTTGATAGTCCGAACGGAGAAACTCTCCAGAGGTTGGAGTAGCTCGGATCTTGTAAAAGTCTGTAATCGAAGTCACAAATAAAGCCGAAATAAAGCCCAGCTTCCGTAGAAGTCTGGGTGGAGTTGTCCTGTAGCTGTCGTTGTCGGTGGAGCCCGGCTCCCGTAGGAGTCCGGGCGAAGCCTTTGTTGCTGTCGATGGCGGGGCCCGGCTCCCGTTGGATTCCGGGCGAAGGTTTCTTGGCGGCGAAACCCGGCTCCCGTAGGAGTCCGGGTGAAGGTTTCTTGGCGGCGGAACCCGGCTCCCGTAGGAGTCTGGGTGAAGGTTTCTTGGCGGCGGAACCCGGCTCCCGTAGGAGTCCGGGTGAAGTCTTCTTGGCGTAGGGACCCGGCTCCCGTAGGAGTCCGGGTCTTCCACTTTGCTCATGTCAGGACGAGGTTCTCCTCCTGTTCCTGACAGGGCTGTGGGGGCACATAAGGGCGTTGCAAGGCATCTCCCCCCATCCGATCTAAAAGAACCGGGCCTTCGACTTTGCTCAAGTTAGGGCGAGGTTCTCCTCCTGTCCCTAACAGGGCTGCGGGGGCACATATGGGCGTTGCAAGGCCTCTCCCCCCATCCGGTCTAAAGGAACCGGGCCTTCGACTTTGCTCAAGTTAGGGCGAGGTTCTCCTCCTGTCCCTAACAGGGCTGCGGGGGCACATATGGGCGTTGCAAGGCCTCTCCCTCCATCCGGTCTAAAGGAACCGGGCCTTCGACTTTGCTCAAGTTAGGGCGAGGTTCTCCTCCTGTCCCTAACAGGGCTGCGGGGGCACATATGGGCGTTGCAAGGCCTCTCCCCCCATCCAGTCTAAAGGAACCGGGCCTTCGACTTTGCTCAAGTTAGGGCGAGGTTCTCCTCCTGTCCCTAACAGGGCTGTGGGGGCACATATGGGCGTTGTAAGGCCTCTCCCCCCATCCGGTCTAAAGGAACCGGGCCTTCGACTTTGCTCAAGTTAGGGCGAGGTTCTCCTCCTGTCCCTAACAGGGCTGTGGGGGCACATATGGGCGTTGTAAGGCCTCTCCCCCCATCCGGTCTAAAGGAACCGGGCCTTCGACTTTTATAAGGTTGCCCTCTCATTTTTGATACCGTCTGCTTGAATTGTCCTAAGACAAGTGGGCACGCATTTTTTTTTTTGGTCAGGACGAAATCACTGGTAGTACATCCGCAAGTTTTCTGAGCTCCACGGTCGCGGGAGGTCAGCTCCCCCGAGTTCCCTGAGATAATAAGTTCCAGGTCGGACTACTTCCTTGACCTCATAAGGTCCCTCCCAGTTTGGGGCAAGCTTCCCCTGGTCCTGAGGTTGTGAGACAGCAGCTCGCCGGAGCACTAGATCCCCTGCTTTGAATGCCTTGTTCTTCACTCGGGCGTTGTAATATCGGACAACTTTCTGTCTGTAGGCTGCCATTCGAACCTGAGCAATCTCCCGTCTTTCTTCCAGTAGGTCGAGGTTGGCTCTGAGACTTTGCGCGTTTTGGGGTTCGTCGAATGCCACGACTCGTGCCGACGGGAGTTTAAGCTCGATCGGGATGACGGCTTCCGTACCAAAGGCTAGAGCAAAGGGAGTCTCTCCTGTAGGCAACCTCTGGGTGGTCCGATAAGCCCATAGTACATGATAAAGTTCGTCCGCCCAAGTCCCTTTTGCTCTTTCGAGCCTGGTCTTAATCCCCTGCAAAAGGGTTCTGTTTGTTACCTCGGCTTCGCCGTTCGCTTGGGGATGGGCCACTGATGTGAATTTGTGGGAGATGTTTAGGTCTTCACAGAATTCAGCAAATCTGGCTCCCGCGAATTGCCGTCCATTATCAGTGATGAGGGTTCTAGGCAAACCGAACCTGCACACGATCGATTTCCAGACGAAATCCTGCACTTTCGCTTCTGTGATTTTGGCTAGTGGCTCGGCCTCGATCCATTTGGTGAAGTAGTCGATCGCTACAAGGAGGAATTTCCTTTGACCAGACGCCATGGGAAAGGGGCCAAGAATATCCATTCCCCATTGCGCAAAAGGCCATGGGACGCTCAAGGGTGTAAGCTCGGTAGCAGGTTGTCTCTGGACGTTGGCGTACCTCTGGCATCGATCACACTTTTTGACATATTCAATTGAATCTTGGTGCATGGTTGGCCAGTAATACCCTTGGCGGAGTAGCTTGTGGGATAGAGACCTGGCACCTAAATGGCTTCCGCAAGCTCCCTCGTGCACTTCCCATAGAGCGTAGTCAGCTTCGGAGGATCGGAGGCATCTCAAGAGAGGCAGGGAGTACGATCTTTTGTATAATTTGCCCTCATAAAGGATGTACCGGGAGGCTTGATTTCGGAGTTTCCGGGCTTCTTTCGCATCCTGGGGGAGAATCCCATCTCTAAGATAGGTTATTAGCGGGTCGACCCAGCTGGGCTCGTGGTCGATCTCCATTACGAGTCGCGGTTCTTCCGTACTCGGTTGTTTTAAAACTTCAAAGAGGACGTCCTTTGGCAATTCGGTCGGAACCGATGTCGCCAGTTTGGAGAGAAGATCGGCTCTAACGTTCTCCGACCTCGGAATTTGCCTGATGTCGAAATTGTTAAAGGCAGGGATGAACTCCTTCACCTTTTCGAGATATTTGGCCATACTGTCCTCCCGTGCTTCAAAGCTCCCGCTGACCTGCCCCACCACCAGTTGGGAGTCGTTGTGCATCCGGAGTTGACCTATTCCAAGCTCCTTAGCGATCCTCAATCCTGCGATCAGAGCTTCATACTCTGCTCCATTGTTCGTTGCGGGGAATTCGAAACGCAGAGCGTACTCCGCAACGACTCCCTCCGGGCTGGTCAAGATCAGGCCAGCACCCACGCCTGCCATGTTGGACGATCCGTCCACATGGAGGGTCCAACAGTTATCGGACGAACTGGCTTCTTCGTCGGGGGAGTTCGGCTGAGTACTCAGGTCATCAATTTTGTTTTGCTCAGGTTCAGCCTCCTCGGGGATGGTGCATTCCACTATGAAATCCGCGAACACTTGGGCTTTTATTGTCGGTCTAGGCTTGTAGTTGATGTCGAATTCTGTAAGCTCGATGGCCCATTTGCCATTCTTCCGGAGATATCAGCTCGGTGTAAAACCGCCTTGATCGGTTGGTCGGTGAGTAACGTCACCGTGTGCCCTTGAAAGTAAGGTCGGAGTCTCCGAGCTGCAATCAACAAGGCGTAGGTCAGTTTTTCTTATTTAGCATACCTGGTCTCGGCGTCCCTCAACATGCGACTAATGTAGTAGACCGGTCGCTGGACTTTCATTTCCTCCTTAACAAGGATGGCTGCCAGGGCCGTGGGAGAGACTGTCAGGTACAAAAATAATTCCTCTTTGGGCTCGGGCTTTGCCAGCAGTGGGGGTGAGCCAAGATAGCCTTTCAATTCTTTGAATGCCTGTTGGCATTCAGGGGTCCAACAGAAGTTTTTCGGCTGTTTGAGAGTTTGAAAGAAGGGCAGACATCGCTCGGCCGACCTTGCGACAAAGCGATTAAGAGCCGCAATTCTTCCTGTGAGGCACTGAACCTCTTTGATCGATCTCGGGGCAGTCATATCTTGGATGGCGCGGATTTTCTCCGGATTGACCTCGATCCCGTGCCCTGATACCATGAAGCCCAGGAACTTCCCCGAGGTCACTCCAAAGGCGCATTTGGTTGGGTTCAGCTTCATTCTATACTTTCGAAGAGCACCAAAGATTTCTTCGAGGTCGGTGACGTGATTCCCGGAAGACCTGCTTTTCACGAGCATATCGTCCACATAAACTTCCATATTTCGGCTGATCTGCTCCTTGAAGATTTTGTTCACCAGTCGTTGATAGGTCGCGCCCGCGTTTTTGAGGCCGAACGGCATGATCCTGTAGTAGTAAAGGCCGCGACTAGTGATAAAAGCAGTCTTTTCTTCATCTTCCGATGCCATCCTAATCTGGTTATAGCCGGAGAATGCGTCCATGAAAGTGAGAAGCTCATGGCCCGAGGTAGCGTCCACCAGTTGGTCGATCCTGGGAAGGGGGTAGCTGTCCTTTGGGCAAGCTTTATTCAGCTTTTTGAAGTCGATACACATCCTCCACTTGCCGTTTGCTTTCTTGACCAAGATAACATTGGAGATCCACTCTGGATAATTGACCTCCTTGATGAATCCAGCCTTGAGAAGTTTATCCACTTCCTCGGCTATCGCCTTCTGCCTCTCCGGGGCATGACTCTGGATTTTTTCTTTTGTTGGCCGATGTTTAGGGTCGACCGCCAGATGATGTTCCATGACTTCTGTCTCAATCCCCGGCATATCCGCCGAGACCCATGCAAAAACGTCCGCATTCCTTCGGAGAAAGTCCACGAGATGCGCCCGCACCTCCCCCTCCAGGTTAGAGCCAATCAACACCACATGCTCCGCATTCCCATCATTCAAAGGAATTGGTATTAGGTCCTCAATCGGGCCGCCCCTCTCTTCAGTGAGGTCGTCGCGCGCATCCAACCCGTCGACTGGACAGAGGTCCACTTGATTTCTTCTTTGCAGGGCAATATTGTAGCAGTGCCTGGCCAGCGTCTGGTCTCCCCGAACTTCTCCAATCCCTTTGTCAGTGGGGAACTTCAACTTCAAATGATAGGTTGAAACAACGGCTCTGAGAGCATTGAGGCCGGGTCGGCCAAGAATTGCATTGTAGGCAGACGGCGCCTTTACCACCAGGAAATTCACCAGGGCTCTGGACTGCTTTGGATGCTGACCAGCGGTCACAGTTAGAGCTATCATTCCCTTCGTCGAAACGGCGTCACCAGTAAACCCTATCAAGGGAGAGCACATCGGCCTTAGATGACCGCCAAGAGTGGCCATTCTCGAATAGGCGCTGTAGAATAAGATGTCGGCCGAACTCCCGTTGTCGACGAGAATACGACGGACATCATAATTTGCTATGTTCAAGGAAACTACGACCGCATCGTTATGAGGGAATTGGACTCCCTGGGCGTCTTCTTCAGTGAAGGCTATGGGCTCTTCAACTTTTTGCCGCTTGAGGGGTGCGGCTGATGTGCTGGTTGCCTCCGGCCGGGATTCTCCCGAGATGACGTTGACGGAATCCGGCGAAGGTTGGCCATCCGGCCACCCTTTATCATCAACCATAGCCGGAGGTAGTTGTGCGGAAACCTCACGGGAGGGCATCGGATGGGAGAAAGAGGATTGGATGCCGGAAAAGATGGCCGGAAGTGGGTCCGTTGAGCGCTCCTTCAAGAACAAGGGTACTGCGAAGACACACGCCCTTCTTCTAGCGCCAATCCTGTTGGTGCAAAAATCCGCCTGCGCCGGAGAAGCTGGAGTTGAGGAAGCCGCGGTCGCCGTCGGGACCTGCAAGGGAAGTCTAAACTGGAGGTGGGGTTGCTCCGGCAAGACCCTCCGACGCTCAAGTCAGTTCTCTGCCTCAACAAGAATGGAGTGCTCGAACGGAGAATTTAGCAGAGTTTTTAGATAAGGCAAAAGAGCTTAAAGAATAACGTATCTGAGTCCCCCTTTTATAGGTGGGGGAGGCAACGGACTGATGGCGACGTTTGTAACCGCCTGGTAGTGGGCCGCCCATGGTCAGGGGAATTGATTGCGAAAGATAATGGAGCAGACACGTGGCCATCATCATGGCCCGCCACATAGGGCCTGTTGCAGGTAGTGGAGCGGCGTCCGTTACTGCTAGTTGTCAGCGAGTAGTGGGATCGTGCAGCACCTGCCGCAGGGAGCGGAGCAACATCATAGCTGTTGACACAGCCTGTCAGAGGGTAGTGGGATCGTGCAGCACCTGTCGCAGGGGGAGGTGGAGCCGCATGGAATCCACTACAGGAAGTGGAACAGGATCATGGCAGTTATTGTTATCTGCCAAGGGACACGGATCTGTTGATCAAGGCTCAGCAGTAGTCGGAGTTCGGCCTTTGTAGGAGTCCGGGAGGAGTCCCCCTTTCGGATGAGGTCGTGGGTGGAGTCCGGCTCCAGCAGCTGATACTGAGGTCGGAGACTGAGGACGGAGCTTGGCTCCCATAGGGATCCGGATGGAGCCACCCTGCTGTCGATGGCAGAGCCCGGCTCCCGCAGGAGTCCGGGCGGAGCCGTTCTGCTGTTGAAGGAGGAGTCCGGCTCCCGTAGGAGTCCGGGCGGAGCCGTTCTGCTGTTGAAGGAGGAGCCCGGCTCCCGTAGGAGTCCGGGCGGAGCCGTTCTGCTGTTGAAGGAGGAGCCCGGCTCCCGTAGGAGTCCGAGCGGAGCCGTTCGGCTGTTGAAGGAGGAGCCCGGCTCCCGTAGGAGTCCGAGCGGAGCTGTTCTGCTGTTGAAGGAGGAGCCCGGCTCCCGTAGGAGTCCGGGCGGAGCCATTCTGCTGTTGAAGGAGGAGCCCGGCTCCCGTAGGAGTCCGGGCGGAGCCGTTCTACTGTTGAAGGAGGAGTCCGGCTCCCGTAGGAGTCCGGGCGGAGCCGTTCTGCTGTCGATTTCGGCTGCGGGTAATTTATACCCAACACCCCGGGCGGAGCCGTTCTGCTGTCGATTTCGACTGCGGGTAATTTATACCCAACAGGTACCATATGATGCAGGATCATGGAAAGGAGGCAGCGCGATAGCGGTCCTATGACAGCATCACTATGGATGATTGAACTGTCATATGCCGGCATTACGAGGATTCGGCATATCAGGTTACACATCCAAACTTCTTTTTTTTTTGAGTTTAATGATTGAATCATTTATTTTTACATTAAATTTGTTATCTACTAATTTGATTGGTAACTGTACAGAGAAGATGTGTCTAGAATATCGCAAATCGGATGAGACAGACCGTACTATATTATGAGGATTCGAGGTCGTTCACTCATCACATGGAGCAGATGATAAGTAATTTTTAATTAGTATATAATTCTCTAACTATTTAAAAAATTTTTAATTAATTATTCTCAAATTGTAGAGAGATACTGAGAGTGGTGAGCTTCCTGGTAGGATCGATATCTACTAGCGAATCCACCAACGACGGTCAGAGGAGTGGACAATGGGGAGCCAGGAGCTATTTGTAAGTTTTTTCAATTATTTTTTTCATTCGTAGTCTGATTTTTAGTATAAAATTAAAATAGCTATAACTTTAATTTTTAGGACCGTATGACAGACATGAGATCCCAGTCTGCCCCCGAGGGCTCAACCGCATCCACAGATGACGAGATCTATGATAAGGTACTTGGTACGAGACCCTATTATGTTAGGAATCTAAGGTATGGGATTACTACTCCCTCATCCACATGCTCGTCTAGGGCTGACATCCATGCTGCCTGCAATGCTCGACTGATAGAGGTACAGAGGTAGGCTACTGAGGATCGACAGCGGGCTGAGCAGCGAGCTCATGAGTTGGCTGCACGCGTCGACTAGTATCAGCGGCTCCAAATTCAGATGATGGAGTGGATGGCGCAGATGGAGTGGATGATACAGTTGATGAGGCAGCAGCAGGCCGATCCGAGCTCTTCCGAATGCTCCCTTTCCCCAGCTCGTTCTCCTTCTGTAGATACCGACACTTGATGGCCTCTTTATATAATTTTTTATTTTTATTTTAAATCTTTTATAATTTTAATTTAATATAATAAAATAATAAAATTTATTTATGACTTTAGTATGTAAATTTTTTATTTTAATTTTTTATTTTTAATTTATAAAAAATATTATAAATATAAATTAAAGATATATATTCATAAATTATTTTTTTAAAAAATATGTGTAAGTTATTAGTGACAAAATTATTTCCGACGAAATACTGATCGTCAAAAAATTTTACTACGATGAAAAATTAGTCGTAAATAAAATTTTTAAAAAATTTAAAAATATTAAAATTTTATATTAAATTAATAATAATGAAATATTTTTATCATAAATAAATGATATTTTATTAGTGACAAAAATTTTCATCAAAAATTATAGTATTTACGACATAAGCTTTACGTTGCTAATTTATTTAAATTTAATTTTTAAAAAAATTTATTATTAAATTAATTGTGATGAAAATATTTTCATCATTAATAAGTTCATTTGTAATGCAAAATTTGCACTGCTAATATTTTTGTAAAATTTGATTTTGATAAAAATTTTTAATTAAATTGATAGCGATGAAAAATTTTTATCGTAAAAAATCTTATTTATGATGAAAATTTTTTATCGCTAAAAATTTTTAAAAATTTAATTTTTATAAAATTTTTTAATTAAATTAATAGTGATGAAAATATTTTTATCGCTATTAATCTATTATTTATTGGCAACGTTAAATTTTATCGTAAATACTCTTTTTTACGACTAAAAGTTTTCATCGTAAATAATTTTTGAAAAAATAAATTTTTTTAATGATGAAAATTTTTCATCATAAATAAATGATTATTTACGATAATTTTTTTTTATTATAAAATATTATCAACGATGCGATTATCTATGATGAAAGATTAGTGATAAAATTTTTATCGCTAATAATTATTAGCGACGAAAATATATTATTGGGGATGAAAAATTTTCGTCGCTAATAATCTGTTTTGTTGTAGTGCTAGTGGCTCTTCTTATCGAGCTAGGCCAGCTTCTTCTGCTAGAGCTTTCTATCCAAATCCAGGCCCAGCTTGCTTCGCTCCCTTCCATGGAGCACACGAGTCGAATTCTCTAATTTGTTGCCAGCTATGTGGGCAGGCCGGTCATGTTGCTTCAGGCTATCCAATGTTGCCTCTAGGCCTCCACTTTACTCCATCAAATGCACAGGCCCATTTTACTTACAATGGATCCTCTAATCTTTATGACTTGGATTGGTATATTGATTCAGGTGCAACACGTCACGTCACGTCGGATCTTGCCAACCTTCACATTCAAGAAAATCACTCTAGTCCCGATCAAATTTTGACTGGTGATGCATGGCTCAAGTTTGCCTATCATTTCCTCTAGATCTTCTACTCTCATTACACCCACCCATAAATTTACCCTTAATAATATTTTTTGTGCTCCTCATATTTCTAAGAATCTACTTTTTGTACCTCAATTTGTGAAGGCTAATTCTTGTTTCTTTGAACTTCACCTCACTTACTTTGTTGCGAAGGATTTACACACCTACTAGGAACTTCTTCAGGGACCGCTTAAAGATGGACTCTACTGTCTAAGGCCTAGTGATAGATGCTCTTCTCAAGCTAAAGTTTTTTTAACTACATGACGATCAAGAATTGTGTGGCATCAACAATTGGGTCATCCCGCATTTTCTATAGTTCGGCGTGCTCTCAATTCTTCTTCTATTTTATTCAATAAAGACTATACTACTCATATATGTGCTTCATGTCCACTTGAAAAAATCTCTCAATTTTCGTTTCTACTTACTTTCAATAATAATTCAGTTCCATTTGCTCTTATTCATATTGATATTTGGAGACTAGCACCTGTCACTTTGCATACCAGGCATTCTTATTAATTCATTTTTTGGATGATTATAGTAAATTTTTTTGTTTCTATGTCTTAAAATCTAGGGTGGACATTTTTCATGTCTTTCGAGCCTTTCAGTTACAAGTTGAAAATATGTTTGGTTATAAAATTAAATCCATTCAATCTTATGGTGTCAAATAATTTTTGTCTAATAATTTTCAAAATGAACTTCAACAGAATGGCATCACTCATCGAATTTCTTAACCTCACACACCCCAACAAAATAGTTCTGTTGAACTAAAACATAGATATATAGTTGACATGAGTTTGACTCTTCTTGCTCATTCACACTTACCATCAAAATTTTGAGATTATGCCTTTGAAATCTTAGTTTACCTAATCAACCGTCTTCTAACAAGATCACTTCATTTTTTGTCCCCTTATCAGGTTTTATACATGGAACTCTACCAGATTATAACATGTTATGAGTTTTTGGATGCTTGTGCTTTCCTTACTTGCATCCCTACCTGAGTACCAAATTTGATTTTCGATCTCGTCCTTGCATTTTTTTGGGCTATCCTTCGCATTACTATGGATATCGCTATTTTGGCTAGTTACAGGCCGCATCTTTATTCTTCATACTGTCATTTTTAATGAACACACTTTTCTCTTTAGCTCGAAGGTGTCTACTCAAGCTTCGAATTGTTTGTCCACCGCAAGCATTCCGATACTTCACCCCATGTCTAACCTCATCTTGGAATCCGATAATCTCTCCTCAGATTTCAGACCCACCTATTCCTGTTTATCCATTCCATCATCTGACCTATCATTGTTACTTACTGGTTAACTAGAGAATGATTTTTCTACACTGATAAGACCGACTAACGTTGTGACAGTTGTCTCATCCCGAATTGAGCATCTGTCCTCGTCTGATGAGATGAGAGACCCTCAGCCTATTCGCACTCATGGGATGGTGACTCAATCTCAGGATGGCTCTCTTCCACCTCGATGCTTTACTATATATAAGCATCCTATTGCATTCTTTGTGTCTACTAATCTCCATGAACCCATCTCTTTCTCGAAGGCACAGAAAGATCCAAAATGGCATCAGGCTATGCAGGAGGAGTTTCAAGCTCTTGTGGACAATCATACATGAAAACTTATTCCTCCTCCACACCATCATATTATCGGCTGCAAGTGGGTGTACAAGATCAAATAGAAAGCAGATGGGTCTCTTGATCGTTTTATGGCTCAGTTGGTTGCCAACAGCTTAAATCAATAAGAATGTGTTGATTACGGTGAGACCTTTAGTCCGATCATTAAGTCGGTTACTATGCGGATCATCTATTGCCACCTCTCTATAGTGAAAAATTTGGCAGTTAGATGTGAGGAATGCATTTCTCCATGGCTTCCTCGATGAAGAAGTTTATATGAAGTAGCTATCAGAGTTTGTTGATTCCTCAAAGCTGCATCATGTCTGTCGCCTTAAACAGTCACTTTATGGCCTCAAGCAAGCCCCGCATGCCTGGTTCCTTCGCTTGAGCTTATTTCTGCAACATCTTGGGTTCAAGGCATCTCATGCTGATTCCTCTTTGTTCTTCCTCTGCACTGCCTCCTATTGTATGTTCATCCTCATGTATGTGGATGATATTATTCTTACTCGGACATCGAATCCACTATTCGTGTCTCTCTTGGTGGCTTTGAATCAGAAATTTGTCATGAATGACCTCGAGTAATTGCATTACTTTCTCGGCATTGAGGCTCACTCCAATGTTGAGGGACTGTATTTTACACAGTCCAAATATATTCACGAGGTGCTGAGCTAGAATTCTATGCTGAACTGTAAACCGGCACTTCACCAGTAACCTTCGATTCTTGCCTCTCATTATATGGCAGTGACCCACATGATGACTCTACTCTTTATCATCGAGTGGTTGGTTGCCTACAGTACCTGATGCTCACCAGACCCGACATTTCTTATGTAGTAAATCAAGTGTGCCAGTTCATGCACTGACCCACAATAGCTCATTGGGCAGCTGTTAAACGGATCCTGCGTTATTTGAAGGGATCACTTATGGTGTCCTCATCAAGAAAGGGACTATTTCTCATCTACATGCCTACTCAGATGCTGACTGGGCTGATAATCCCAGCGATTGTCGCTCTGTTAGTGGGTTTGTTATTTTTCTCGGAGCTAATCTTATTTTTTGGAGCTCCAAGAAGCAATGAACAGTAGCTCGTTCAAGCACTGAACCGGAGTATAAAAGCTTGGCCAATGCCATAGCTAAGCTGATTTGGATACAGTCGCTTCTCAATGAGTTGGGCCTTCAACTTTGGAATCCTCCAACACTGTGGTGTGACAATATCTCTGCAATTTATCTCAATGCTAATCCAATCTTTCATGCTCGGATCAAATACATTGAGATAGACTACCACTTTGTTCATGAACGAGTACTCCGATGGTAGCTTCTCATTCGATTTATTAGCTCCTCTGATCAGCTTACGGACGCTCTCACAGAGGGCCTATCTACCCTGCGTTTCACAACTATCCAATCCAAGCTCAATGTGACCACCCTCCTATTGGGCTTGTGAGGGAGTAAAGACAAGAGTTGACCTATCAATTTGTTGAATAAGAATATATACATTGTAATATCTGTATTTTCTATACTGGCCTACAATATTGTGTATACCATATTTACGGTGTATCATTAGGAATGTACATCCTGTAATATCTATATTTTCTATACTTGGGGCTTACAATATTGTGTATACCATACCTGTAATATTGTGTATACCATATTTTCGAGATATCATTATCTATAAATAAATTATCTCTCATTAGTTGAGGTGGTGGGGTTCTTCTCTTAATATTCTCTTAGTGTCTTTAATTCTATTCTACTTTCTATTCCAAATGTTCATGTATGTATCCACATATCCGATTTGGAGACAGTTGATAGAAATCTTGTTTAGCCTTTTCTGTGTTGAGCATCTCTTTACTCTCTTGTCCCAGAGCAGATCAAAGTAGGATTAAGCAGGCAAGGTTTCTTTGGATATATCACCACAATCTAAATTATTAATTGTGGCAGTGACCATGATATCAAAGGCTTGTGCAGTATGGGTAGCGTTTGATGTGGCATGTGGTTGTGCACTGTTTAAGGACACTCTATCAACCTACGAGGGCGAGAAGGAAGAGTATTGCAATCTGTTCAAGTCATCGGATGTTTGTAGGATGAAAATTATGACTTGCACTCTTTAGCAACATTAATGGTTACATCAAGATCAAGGAAGAGTTTGGGATAGGAGTACAAGAAAGGGATGAAATTGAAGGAGTTGATATTGGAAATTCTATTGACTCAGATTATGAGGTTGGAGTAGTGCTTCCAGTTTAGATGTGCCATATGTGCTTTACCAGATGTACACCATATGCCATCATGTATTTATTGCCCAGAAGTAGCAACCCAAGAGGAGGGGGGGGTGGGAAGAATTGGGTTCTTATAAATTTTAACTAAATTTAAAATCTAAACAAATATGTATTTTAACTTAGGCAAATTAGAAAGTTGGTGAGGTGAAGGCTTCAAGCTACGGTGGAAGAAAGATAGTGTATGTAAACCAAGAATCTAAACAATATAAATCAAAAATTAAAAGCAAAGTAAAGAAAGCCACAACATAAACATACAAATTTATAGTGGTTCGGTACAACTCCATACCTACGTCTACTCTCAAGCTTCCTTTGAAAATTTTACTATAATTCCTCTAATTACAGTATGTTTATTTTTCGAGACTCACAAATAAATTCCGTTGATTTTTCGAGATCACCAACCAAAACCTTATACGAATAGTTTTCTGGACTCACTATCAACTTAATTGATTTTTTGGACTCACCAACCAAAATCTACAATATTCAATTTCGGACTTAGACGGGCCTAATTTCCAAGTTTTTTTCTCCCAAAGAAACTTGTAAAGAAATCAAAATACAAAGATAAGAAATTTTACCACAAAAAAAAAACTAAAAGATGAACTCTTTGATACGTGGAAGAAAAGGCTGAAATGTTGATCTCTTGAAGCTTAGCCACTCTTCTTTGAAGCTTGACTTCTCTTCAATTGATACTTGAGAGGATAGAGAAGATGTTGGAAATGATTACTCTTTGAAGGCTCTCAACACAGTGCACTAAATCTTTTTTTTTTTCTTTTTAATGGTTTTCAATGAAGCTCACTCAATCTGAAATTTTTTTTTAATCCACTTCATCTCTTTTTTCAAATAATTTTTTAGCTTTTTACAGGCTTGAAAGATACTTGAGAGTGAGTTTTGGCTGTTAGAATGGCTAAAATAGTCGTTAGAAGTAAAAACTACCCGTTGGAGAAGTATAAAAAAACTAGCTATTGGTGTAGTCTCAGGCCATGAATCGATTCGATTTTTATTTAGAGTCGACTCGATTTTCGAGTCAACTCAGTCTCAGACAGCAGAATTCAGCTTTCTATTTTTCTAAGAGAGAGTCGACTCTTACTATTCACGAGTCGACTCGAGCTTTGTGCCATTTGATACCAATATATCGAAATCGACTCAAAATCTTTCGGAGTCAACTCAAGATCTTTCAACTTTATTCTTTTCATATTTTTATCTCTTAAAATTGAATTTCTCAATCCTAATGCTTTCAAATGATATTTTTTTCTTCCAAATTTATTTTCTTCATAATGAGCCATCGAAACTTATGAGAATTTATTCTTTTAAGTCTTTTGGCTTGACATATTGAGAGAATTTCATTCCAGAATAATTTTTTTATTATGAGCATTAAAGAAATCCCACATTTATTTTTAAAACACATGACTAGTAATCTTTATGCTCAAAATTTTGTGATCATCAAAATCAATTATAGGATTAATAATCTTCTCCTTTTTGATGATGATAAAATTTTGAGTATATACGTAATAAAATATATTATATTTTAATCAATTTATAAATATGATCATGAAGTGAATAAATGAGCACTTGTAAATATATACCCCATGAATATTTTAATTCATCTTAAATTTAGATTTTAGAAATCAATGATCACTCTAAAATATTTGATTCTCATTTTATATGCTTGTCTCCATTCAAACCAATGAGCTTTTTAAGTATTTCAAATATGTGATCAATTTAAGTAATTTAAGCATATACTCAACATTCATCTCCTCTTTTTTGACAGCATCAAAAGGCTTAAGGAAAGGATTATGGAAAATCATCAAAATCAATAATGAGAGATGTATCAAAATGAGAGATGCATCAGGTTCAGAAAATCAATTTAAATGAATCAACTCCTCTTGTCTTTAGATTAAAAATATGCTTAAAATATTTTTTCCTTTTAAAATTTTAATATGAATTCAAATACCAATAGCTCTCCCTCTTTTTGAATGAATATGACTCTTTAATTATATTTTCAAATAAATATTTTTAAGCTTTAAGAGGAATAGAGCTTTATAAATATTTGACCAAAGAAATCAAAGATAATATGTACTTCAAATTCATTCATTTCTTTTCTTAACAAAAATCAATCATTTAAGTTTGGAAAAGGCATCTATCGAGGATGTATCAAGAAAATCAATGATAGTATCAAAGTAAATGAGAGTTATATTTTCAAATTTATGTCTTGAGTACAACTTACTTTGTTATAAATGATTTTACAAGGATTTTTCAAAGCATATCAAAGTTCTTTATTATATTCAGATTTTCAAATGAGTTTCAAAATTGAAAGTATATAAAAATAATTAATTTGGAGTAATAATATGTTTCAAGTTCACTTTGACTTAATTAATTATCAAAAATGATTAGACAATCAAATCATAATTAAAATCACATCAAGGTTCAAATTAAGGAGATCATAAAGCAATTGATTGAAAATTTAAGATTCATATTTATTTTTCTTAATTCAAATTAAATAAACACATAAAAGCTCAACTTAAGAAAATTATAAAGCATTTTATTGAAAGTTTAAGATCAAAGTTAATTTGTCTTAACTCAAATTAATTAGTAGTTTCAATCAAATCAAGCTAGATAATATTCAGCAAACAACCATTTCTCCTCCTATGTTTAAGAGTAAATATTAAAAAACATTATTTATTTATTTATTTTACTATTTCAGTAATATTTTTTTCTTATTTTTCATAATTATTGCTGGATAATTTTCTTTTCAACTCTTCTCCCCCTTTTTCTTTCAAATTAGGCACATTTAACAAGAGTTTAGTCTTTAAAATTAGATTTTCTAACTTTCAAATACAGATTTTTAAATTCAAAAGTATTTTCAAATTCAATTTTTAATTTTTTTAAATATTTTTTCCGTTACTTTTGCAAATAAGATCATTTTTTAAGTTTATTTATGCAAAGTATTTTTCAAATTGAGCTTGATACTAGTTAATCATAAAAAATGATGATGCAATCAAAGCATCCAAATCAAATTAATTGATCAAGGACATATGTATGCATAAATTAGGAAAAGCATGATACAAATTGTTCAAGGATTTAAGTTCAAAAATCATTTCTCTCAAAACAAATCAATCAGAACAAGATTGAGTTAAGAACAAAGAATTCTTCTTTTGATTTCTCCCTCAATTTTTAATGGTAAATGCTAAAAGATTTAATTTTCTTAATTCTCCTCCTTAGTTTCATAAACCAAGCAAACTTTCAATCAAGCAAATAAATATAAAAGTTAGCATCAAACACATTGAAATTCCAAAAATGATCAAATTTCTATTGATTGCCAACATATGATTGCAAAAGTGATGAAAGGCATACAAGATATATGAATGCTATATCCTATAAATGCCCAAAGAGGATAGCTAGGGTCACTAATGCTCTAAGAAATGAATCCTAGCATCTCAAGAGATCATGAGTCAACTCCATAGCTCCAAGAGTAGGCTCCTCAATAAAACATAGTTTAAGGAGTTTTAAACAAAGAAAAGTTTGTTCAAATTAAATAGAGATCAATGGACAATCAAATCAAAGATCAAGAATGATATTTAAATCAATTAGGAGGATCCAAAAATTAATCAATTGGGGGTTTATAATCAATCAAATCAAATAGGATCAAGGGGAACAAGATGATAGCACTATAATTTTGGTTCAACAAGAAAATTTTCAAAACCTTAAGGATCATCCTAAGATGTACTCATACAACATAACATCATCAAGTATAGAATCTTTTATGAGTAGATGTTTTATCTTAAAGATCTTAGATTATGCAATTTTGAGGGATTTCAATATAGATATCTTATGGAGGTGTCAATATTTGTTTCATAAGATTTATACACCAATTAAGTTTATTTTGATTTTAATTTGTTAAATGATAACACAATATGGGAGCTTAAATGAATATTTTTGAATTTGAAGAGAACTTAAGCTCATATCAACCAAACATGATGCATAGAAGAGTGTATGTTAATTTTTGAGTTTAATATAAAATCAATATGTTCAAATATTTAGATCATAGAGTATGAACATTATAAACAATGATAAATCATCAAAATTAATTAATTATTTTAAATAGATTCAGCAAACAATGATGGCATGATGTGAGAAAAGTTTAGATTTTATCAAATATCATCACCCATCCAATTTCATTCCAAAGTATCCACCCTTGAAGATTTTTCTCTTTTTATTCCATTGGATGCTTGACATATCTGTAAAAATTATTTTCTAATTTTTAGTACCCAAGCCATCTTGGACCATTGGGGTTAGAGCATATGGTTCATTTTGAAACTCAAATTTATTTAACTAAAGTATAATCAATTTTCTTAATATTGTATTCAAAAATTTTATGGCTTACTTTGTTGTATTTGAAACATACGATAGAATGATTTTTAGGTGAAGCTTTTGTGAACATATTTTTTACAAAATTTTATTTTCTTAATGAATTGTAACTAATTTTAGCTTTATTAAAAATAATCTTTTGATTATTTAAAATTACGTAAAGCTTTTGAGATTCAATAATAAATTTTTCAAGCATGGGTTTTAAGTTTTCAGTCTCTTTTCTCAATTTTACATGATCTTCCAAAAGAGATTTCTTTTTTTTAAGCAATTTTTTTTTCTTCTATAGAAAATTTAGATTTTTCAAGTTCCTTTTTCAGCTTAACATTTTCTTCAACTAAAGATTTTTCAGATTTAAGGAGTACTTCTTTATCTTTAGTCAAAGTATTCTTTTCTTTCAAGATATCTTCTTTTTCATTCAATAATTTACTCTTTTCATCAGTCAAAAGAATATTAGACCTTTTAAGTTCTTTATTTTTAAGTCTTATCTTTTTATATTCATTTATAAGCTCATGAAAGACTTCTAATAATTCATCAAATATAAATTAGAAAAATTTTTTAGAATTTTTCTCATTCTTAATGGTCATGAGGTAAAGATTTACCACTTCCTCTTCCTCATCGAAGCTTGAAGTATCACTATCTCTCTGAATTTCTAGCCTTGCTCTTTTCTTGATTCTTTTTGGGATGCTTCTTAAGTAAAGGACAATCGGCTTAGAGTATCTTCTCTTGTTGCAATTGTAGCATGTGACCCTCTTCTTTTTTTTTTTTGTTCATTTTTTTCTTCTTCATACTTCTCTTCATGAGGAATTTTTTGAATTTTCTTGTAAGTGATGCCATATCCTCATCATCTTCACTCTCTTCTTCATCTTCTTCTTACTCCGACTCATCATTTTCTTTATAATGTGCAGTAGATTTAAAGGTGATGGTTTTTATCTTCTTTAGCTCTTCTTCTTCCTCTCTTTGAACCATGTTCAACTCATAAGTCATGAGTGAATCTATCAACTTTTCTAAGGACAGCTTGGTAAGGTCTTTACTTTTTAATTTCTTGTATAACTGTCACTTTTGCTTTCTATTCTTTTGGTAAAGATCTTAAAACCTTGCACACAAGTTCACAGCTAGTATAGATTTTGCCAAGACCATTTAATGCATTAATAATATCAGTAAATTTAGAAAATATATCAAAAATTGACTTATATTTTTTTATTTTAAATATTTCAGATTTTTGAACAAGTAAATTAATTTTGGACTCCTTAACTTGACTTTTTCCTTTATAAGTAACTTCTAATCCTTCTCAAATTTTTTTGGCTATTGTACATGTAGATATTTTATTAAATTTATTATATTTAGAGAGCAATAAAAGACATTGATGGCTTTGGTATTTAATTGAGTCATCTTTTTATTATATTCATCCCAATCTTTTTTCAGTTTGAGAATAGACATACCATTAACTATAATTGTGGGTGTGTGTGGCCTCTAGTTATGACTTCCCACATATCATAATCTAAAGCTTGTATAAATATTTTCATTCCAGTTTTTTAAAAAGTATAGTTTGTGCCATTAAATAGTGATGGTCTAGAGGTTGATTGTTCTTCAACAAATAAGGACCTAACCGGAGTTGTCATGATCTTTTATTCTCTAAGACCATTAGGTCAATAACTAACAACAGAGCACCCACTCTGATACCACTTATTGTCCAGAGGTAGCAATTCAAGAGGGGGGAGGGGGTGAATTGGATTCTTGTAAATTTTAACCAAATTTGAAATCTAAATAAATATATGTTTTAACTTAGGCAAACCAGAAAGTTTGTGAAATGAAGGCTTTAAGCAGCGAAAGTAAGATAGTGTATGCAAACCAAGAATCTAAATAATACAAATCAAAAATTAAAAGTAAAGTAAAAAAAGCAAGGAAAGTCGCAACACAAACGCATAAATTTATAGTGATTTGGTGTAATCCCGTACCTACGTCCATTCCTTAAGCTCTCTTTGAAAATTTTACTATAATTTCTCTAATTATAGTGTATTTCTACAAACAAACTTAGTTGATTTTTTGAGATCATTAATCAAAATCTTACATGGATAGTTTTTCGAGTTTACTATCAACCCAATTAATTTTTCGGACTCACCAACCAAAATCTACAATGTCCAATTTCAATCTTAGACGAGTCTAATCTCTAAGTTTCTTTCTTCTAAAAAAATTTGTAAAGAAATCAAAATACAAAGATAAAAAATTTTAGTACAAAAGAAAAACTAAAAGATGAACTCTTTGATGCACGGAAGAAGAGATTGAAATATTGATCTTTTGAAATCTAATCACTCTTTTTTGAAGCTTGACTTCTTTTTAATTGATACTTGAGAGGATAGAGAAGATGTTAGAGAAGATTACTCTTTGAAGGCTCTCAAAACAGTGCACTAAATTCTTTCTTTTCTTCTCTTTTCAATGGTTTTCAATGAAGCTCAGTCAATCTGAAAGTTTCTTTTTTAATCCATTTCATCTCTCTTCCTAAATGATTTTCTAGCTTTTTATAGGCTTGAAAGAGGCTTGAGAGTGAGTTTTGGCCATTGAAAGGGCTGAAATAGCCGTTAGAAGTAAAAACTAGCTGTTGGAGAAGTACAAAAAAATTAACCATTGGTACAGTACTAGGCCACTTGTCGACTCGATTTTTGTTTAGAGTCTACTCGATTTTCGAATCGATTTAATTTTTATTTTGAGTTAGCTCGATCTCAGACATGCTGAATTTAGCTTTCTATTTTTCTGAGAGAGAGTCGATTCCTACTGTTCACGAGTCGATTTGAGCTCTACGCTACTTGATACCGACATACCAGAATCGACTCAAAACCTCCTGGAGACAACTCAAAACCTTTCAACTTTATTCTTTTCATAGTTTTGCCTCTTAAAATTGAATTTCTCAACCCTAGTGCTTCCAAATGATATTTTCTTCTTCCAAATTCTTTTTCTTCATAATGAGCCATCCAAACTTGTAAGAACTTGTTCTTTTAAGTCCTTTAGCTTGACATCTTGAGAGGATTTTTTTAAAGAATAATTTCTTCATTGTGAGTATAAAAAAAATCCTATATTCATTCTTGAAATACATGATTAGTAATTTTTATGCTCAAAATTTTATGATCATTAAAATCAATTATAGGATCAACTGCATTCTTTTGAAAAAAAATATGACTATGTATTTTGCCATGTGTACTCTGAGTAGAGGATTATTCATTACACAAAGCCAAATTATGGAAGGATGCATATTAAGACCAGGCATTTGGCTAATGCGTGTTCCCAAGAGGGAATTTCCGGTGATAAGGATGAGGGGGACAAGAAAGACTCTTAGGAAGGCAGGGTGGAAAATGTTGATGAAGAGAAGGAAAATATCAAGAAGAATAAAGGGAGATCAAGAAGGCGTCGCATGACACCATAAAAAAAGAATGGTGTCACATGAGCGGTCTTGGGTCAACAAGCAGAAGCCAATCTAGTTGAGGAAGTCTGAGGAGATCACCAAAGAGTATGCTGCTCTTTTCTTCAAGAGCCCAACCAGTGTCGGGAGGAACATCTTGCTATGAAACACCTGCAGGGCCAACTTGAGTTCAAATTCTTCTTTTGGGAACGGGGTAACAGATTCCTGATCCTGAAGGTCATTTGCAAGAACTTGATCGATAAGTGCAGTAGTTGTTCAAGTTTGTTGAAACCAAGGACGACTACTATACTTAAGGCTCTTCTCGAAGAACTTGGAGCTCGGCATCCATGAGGACTCTCAGAACAAAGCAAAGGTTGCAGAGCTGCTGAGGTACCAGTACTCGACCAATAGTGGTGATGAGAAGGACTGTTACAAGAATGAAAAAGGTGAGCACTAAATTTACTACATCACTGGTGAGAGCTAAAAGAAGATGGAGAACTTCTCCCTCCTGGAGAGGCTAAGAGGTCCTTTTCATGGTTGATGCAATGGATGAGCACGCTATGGTTCAGCTGAAGGAATTTGAAGCGAAGAAACTGGTGTCTGCTACAGAGGAAGGACTGCATCTGAAAAGAAAGTTTTGATTATGTCAAGAAAGATTGGTAAAAACATGCATGTAACATAACCACTCAAAAAAATAAAAGGGGAAAAGGAAACTCTCTCACTGAGAAGCAGAACTCCAGCAACGACTCACGAAGCCAGCTCCACCCCTCATGTTGGCATCCGGAATACCATTGTTAAGATTGATTGTGAGAAAGCCAAAAGGTGAAGGCTTCCAAGTGAAATTTATCACCCTAGAAGGCATAGGAAATTTATCATTCTCTCTTCAGATAATCCAATACTTCATTTGTTATATCATTCACATCTTCCTCGCACGTGTCGAGCTTCCAGCCGACACCCCATAAAAACCGAGATGGACCGACCTACTGCGCAACAGCCCCTATAGTTCTTCTCGGTCCGTTCCCATCTCGTTTGAATTGAAGTAGGGATAGGAATTCTTTCACTCCATTAACTAATTCTGCAGCCAGATAGGGAGGTGGATGGTGGAGGAAACTTTTATAGGGATCAACAGGTGCCATTCTTGCCCACTATGCAAAACATACCGTAGCATGAAATTTAGCTTTGTAAGTATATATGAACACTATAATCGTTACAGCACATAATATTTCCTTTCAGCGCTACACTTTCCGATCTTAGTAGATTTCACGTTCAGCTTCAGCTTCAGATTCCTAAACTACATGATCAAATATTAACAGGTAAACAAGTTCTGAGATCATTGTTATAAGCTTTTTTACTAAATGTCATAGTATAGGCTTGAGGGCTCCTGTTCCACCAACAAATAGGGCACACGCCTTAGAGACCTACACTGAACTCAACCCATATGTTACATGTGGCTTAGACCTTTTAGTGTTTTTAACGTTTAATCTAAGCTATCCCAGGCTAATTCCACGAGAAAGCAGGCCCCTTCATGAAAGATGGTTGAAACCGGATTATTAGCCAAGAGGAAGGTGGAATACAAGAACTTTGGGTCAATTTGGATGGAGGTAATCTGGCATGAAAAAATGCTTTTCATGTTTGGTATGAAAAATGAAAGAAAAAGATGATAACAAAAATTGATGGACCATATATTTATTTTATTAAGAGAAAAGATAGAACAAATATCATAGAGAGTTAGTATTTGATAAATTCTTAAATAGTGATAATTTATACTTGACAATAATATCTTAAATAAAACTGCATATATAATCATTAAATTTATTTGATATTTTTTTAAATTTTTTCAATAAAATATTTTTATAAAAAAATTAAGATGATGTGGCATTATGTAAATGGTCATGTGATTATAATTATTATATAAAAATTAATTAGAAATAATAATATTATTTTAATATTAAAAAATATTTTATGTTGAAAAATATATTTATAAATTTGATCATATTTTTATATAAATTTATCTTCAATCAAACATCATAATTCTTTTATAATATTATTTTTTGAAATAATTTTTTTATCAATAAAATATAATAAAAATTATCTTCTTTTATAATTATTTTTTTAAATAAATAATTTTAAAAATTATTAAATTATCTGATAATTTAATATATTCTAACTAAATGGATCTTCTAATTAACTTTTTATTCATGACACATGGTTGGTCGGCGGTGTTTTTCTATGTGATTATAATAATATAGGGACTAAAAGTAAAATGGTTAGAATAAAAAAATTGAAATAAAGTGTGAGAAGTTTGGAAGTTTGGGACCAAACCCCAAGAGTTACTGTTCGAGGAGTTGATCTCCATTATTATTATTTTTTTGTTTCCAAGCTAAAATAATTGTTAAAGATTGAAAGAAAGAGGAGAGAGAGGAGAAGGGGAGAGATGCAGAAGCCGGAGCGATGGGTGTACGCGCTCTTGGGCGGTCTTTTGCTGATCGCCGTGGGATACATGAATTGGAACTCATGGGGAGGCGGCGGCGGTGGCGGCGGGGGGTTCCGGATCCCGATCCCGTGGCTGCAGCCGCGGATGGGGTTCATCGGGCGGAATGGGACGCAGTTCGTGGACCTGGAGAACGGCTTGCCGGTGTACATCAACGGCTGGAACTCCTACTGGCTAATGTCGTCGGAGAAGCGGACGTGGGTGTCGGAGATGCTCCGGCGGGGGCGGGAGATGGGGCTCACCGTCTGCCGGACCTGGGCATTCAGCGACGGCGGCCCCAAGGCTCTTCAGCTCTTCCCCGGCCACTACGACGAGCAAATGTTCCAGGTCTCAATTGATCTCACTGACTCTTTTTTCCCTTCCTCCCCTAAATCTAGAATTCTAAAGTGCTTTTTTCTGGGCCAGAATTATTTATTTTTAAAAATAAGTTGGATCCTATGAGTGGAATAAGTTATTTTGGGTGGGAAAAAAGTCCTTGATTTTCTTTTTTTAAAAATAATTATTGGATTCTTTTTTAATTTTTGAATGATTAATGATGGATGGCCTTTGGACTGGCTCCTGGTACAAAATTTGAGTAATTTTACGAGGGATTTCGCTGATCTTTTGCTCAATTAGTAGTTGGAATTTCAATAACGATGACAACGATTACAACTACTAGTAAATTATTGGTGTTGCTGTTGCTGTTGCTGTTCTGTATGTTTCATGCTTCTTTTAGTTGGATTGGTAATTTGAAGAGGCTGAGTTGAAACAGAAAAAGGAATGCGGGTTGAAATATTAGAGCTCACTTGTAGATGAATGTTTCTTCAGAATGAAATATCAAATCTCTGTTGCTTAGCTCCTCTCTGAAAACTTTGGCAGTTGAGCTGTTACACAGCTTGTGTTGCCTTAAAAAGCGGATTAGTTAGCTTAAAGTGAGAAGTGTCTGAGGAATACCGGCACTTTTACTGAAAACATGCTTCTGCTGGATTTGCCTTATTGGTGGGGTGTAAAGGAAATATAGTGTGGCCTTAATGATTTTATCTGCTTATAAGATGTCCAAAATCCAAATGGCATGCTGCTTTAGGCTACTTGGACCACGGGATTGGTGGAGTCAAGATATGCCTACCCTATCAGTGGTCTTGTTTAATGCTTTTGTTCGCCTAACTCTTTTGTTGATATATCATGTTGCTCTTAAATTAGCCATGCTTAATTATACTTCCCTTTTACCGCACTCAGACCATTTTTTGTCGGTTCTGTGAACAGCTACATTTAATTTATTAGATTGGCTTTGCATTATGCATGTCCTTTTCAATGTTTAGCTGATTTTATGACTAAGTACATTTGGTTTTAGGCTTTGGATTATGTGATATATGAAGCAAGGAGGAATAACGTAAGGTTAATTCTTTGTCTTCTAAATAATCTCAATGCATTTGGTGGTAAAGATCAATATGTTAGATGGGCACAAGAAGCTGGTTTTAATGTGACAACATCATCAGATGCATTTTTCTCATTTGATGTCATCAGGGGCTACTTCAAGGATTACATAAAGGTACCTTCTAAGCTTATCTGATTCAATTTATTAGTTGGTAGTGCTCATTTTTCTAGAAGTTTGTATTTTTTTCTGTTTTAATTTAGATTGAACTTGGGGTTGTCAAGCTGCCATGCTTCGTTTGACAAGTGTACCTTTTGGTGAAACGTTCAGGATAGACTCTTATCAACAGATCAGTGGATCCTCCAATCTAAGTGTGGTTAAATTATGTTGAGCAATCTAAAGTTACATGTCATATATAATCTTGGTCCATTAACTCTTGAATCTCCCATGGTTTGTGTCAATTTTTGACACAGAGTGTGTTTGAATGAGCAAGAGAAAAATAAAATTGAAGCATTTCATGTTTTATCAATAAAATTTGTTGATCATACCTATAAGAAAAAAATAAAACTTTTAGTTATCATGAGAAGAACTTTACTTTTCTTTTGATTGTTTCTTCTGTTTCTGCCATATTGATATATTTAGCAATTTTTTGACTTCACTATCTTCATTCTTCACATTTTCAAGACATTGTATTTTTCTTTTTTATTTTTTGTTCTGGAGAGATGTGGTTATTCCAAGAAACACCAGTCAGAATACAATTTTTATAAGAAAAATATAATTTCTTCTAAGAAACAAAGAAGTATTCTTTAATACCTACTTTGAGTGCCTGTGTTTGTGGGCATGTATGTAGTGTGGGCATGACTTAACTTTTGTCAAAGCATCAACAGGCTGGTATCAATGTTGTTATATGGTGGTCCATCATAAAGAAGGTCTAGACCATCAGCAACATTATAAATTCCAAAAAGAAGAAAATATCAAATGCCTCATATTTTTGGAAGTTGTTACTTGTCATCCAGTGGTCTCCAGATGAAAGCCTTCGAGGATAGGAGAGTTTAGTTGTTTAATACATGATTAAAGCCAGCATGTGTAGTTAGGTGTGTGGAACATAATGAACTTCATAAAATTGACACTAGTAAGTTTCTCTGTTGTGACCTACATGTCACAGGTGTGAACAATGGAAACAGCCTCTTCACACGTGGGGTTAAGGCTAGGAAGCCGTTTATCACTCAACAAGACTTTCGTCTTTGGTTACAGGCTGTAGCTTTTAGTATAATCCACCGACATTGTTCATGGATTAGATCAAAGCTATATCTTTATTATTGTGGTGTGGTATACAATGTTCTTACTTCTATTTTTAATGAATAATGCCTACTCTAAAATTTTAACTACTGGGCATCATTTATCTTCTGCAGACCTTGATAAAGGAGGCACTTGGATTGTATGCTCTTATGCCTATTGAAAGTTGCAAGCATCACAATTAATGCTTGTTATATCTAAATTCTGAAAATAAACATTGCAGGCAATTGTGACAAGAAGGAACTCATATAGTGGAGTTAGATATTATGATGAACCTGCTATATTTGCTTGGGAGCTCATGAATGAGCCACGATGTGTGTCTAAATCATCTGCTCCTATTCTTCAGGTAACAAAGCTAATCTGTAACTTGGTTTGCTCATGTTACTTTTGCCTTGATTTCTTTAAAATATTGGATAGAACAACCAATTGTTACAAAAGATGGAATCTTGAAAAGATCAACAAGTGCTTATTTTTGATGTCCTCAAATGCCAAGAAGCGTAACCCTTAGTTGTGCATTTTTTTTTTTTTTTGGGCCAGGATTGGATTATTGATATGTCTTCTCATATTAAGAGTTTAGACAAGAAACACCTTGTCACAATTGGACTGGAAGGATTTTATGGGCCTGGAAGAACTGAAAGATTGAGGGTGAATCCAGGGGAATGGGCAGCTACATTTGGCTCTGATTTTCTACAAAATTCAGCAGATGAGCATATAGATTTTGCTTCAGTGCATGCATATCCTGATAGCTGGTTGGTGGCCATTCTAACCGATTTGTTTCATGTAGTGCTTGTTAGTTTCCACTTAGAACCACCTTTATTTCCCTTCTTTTTTAAATATTTTCACAACAAAGAGGATGACGCTCTGTTTTATGTTTAGGATCCCAAGGGCGAGCCTGGAAGAGAAAGTCAAGTATCTTTCTAGTTGGGTGGATTCTCACGTGAATGACAGTCAGAATGTACTGAAAAAACCAGTACTCTTTTTAGAATTTGGATCCAATTTGCGTGCCAAGAAAAATGGCACATATGAAAAAAATGTTTTACTGAATGTGGTTTATGACAAAGTATATGAGTCCGCGAAGAAGGGCCAAGCTGGTGCTGGAGCTCTAATTTGGCAGTTGATGGTTGAAGGAATGCAAAATTATCGTGATGAATTCTCACTGATAGCATGGGAGAATCCATCCACTTACAAGTTGATAGTACAACAATCCTGCCGATTACTGAGATTGTTTCAAAGATTGAAAAAAATCAGCAAACCCTGCTCTGATTTTCAGCCCTAAGGATTGATCATCTGTTCTCTACAACAATAACATTGTTCTATATTCATTTCCAAAGGCATATTAAATTCTTTTTGTCAAAGATGAGGCGAATGATTAAGAAAGAAATTCATGAGAAATATGTGCTATTGGAATTAAACATGGTAAACTCATGGAGATCAGGTCTGCTATTGAAGGTGAAGGTGTTATGTCTGAATTCAGAATAACAACTTTTGAGTGTTAACAACCATCGAAGCTGTTGTCAATGAAGATTGACTAACAGCAGGGGATGTTTCTGCAATGGAGATCATGAATGACGGTTTTTTAGGATACTGCATGTATAAGGATATACTATGATTTGTTCTACCAGGCAAAAATGTTTGTAATCCCAGAAAACAGATATTGGTGTTATTTAATAATTGGTTGGTGAGGTTCACCTAGTTGCTATTCCATTTGTACGACACATGTTGGCTTGCTTATACTTAATAAATATGAGTAGATGAGTTCCCAAATAGTCATGTTTTTTTTTTGTTCTTTTTTTGATTTTCTTTTTGCTTCTTTGCTTTGTAATATAACCAAGGTTCTGCAATGTTTGTGTTCTACCTAGGGGCACACGATATGTTGAACGGCAAATGTGCATGAAAAGGAAGAAGATAACAAAATAAAAATTTGTTGGGGGGGGGGGGGGGGGGGTGTGATGGGATCTGGGAGGTGTAGCGTCTTCCTCTTTCCCATCTCTTTCACCTCTCTCTCTCTTTAGTTCTATCAACTTGGACTACGTTAGTCTGGTGTATTCTCATAGCCCTGTTTGAATTTATATCATAACTGTGCTATTTAATGGAGCAAAGTGATTGGTATGAGGTTAAATGCAAATTAAGAACAATAGAAAAGGACTGCTTGGTTTTGACATTATCATGTTAAAATTCTATCTAAAAATTTAGGTATTTAGATGGATAGATCTAAAGTATAAGCATCATAAGAGTTTTTAACTTATCCGATACAAAATTTTTACCAAAAAAACTTTTCCAATACAAAATTATTATTTCTCAACAAAAGGAAAAATCACTCGGACGCCTAGTGCCAATCACTTTGCTCCATTAAATGGCTTAATTCACGATACCAATTCGAGAGCAATGAGAATACACTACACAAGCCGAGTGACTTGATAAGTGATCTTTTTGAGTCACTAGAGCAAGTTTGTTGTCTATTAAAATATGTCCATTTTCATCAAAAAAATATGTCCATTTTCGCATTTGAACGGGTTTAATTATGTAAATCTAGAGCCATCATAAAGACACCGTTGTCAGTTGCTTGCTTTTCAAAGGGTGCTCGCTTATCATCCGGGAAAAAAAAAAAAAAGGTGCTCGCTGTAGATATGACTCCGACAAAGGATGCTATTGTTTTTGGTTTTGTTTTTTTAAAAGTACATCATAGGATACTGGAGTTAATAACAAGCAGGGCCATGACAGCACAGAGCTTGATGATTCGCAGTGGATAGTCTACATGATTTCGATTTTTTTTTTTTTTTTTTGAAAAAAGAGTTAGTTTACATGTTTTCTTGGAGGAGGATCATGGTTTATAAATTTGATCCGTAGAAAGAAATTACTCAAAATGGAGCAGATGAAACACAAGAAAGAAAAAGCACGATTAAAATGAGAAGATACGATCAAAATGAATTTTAAAACCAACATTGTTTTGACTTTTGAGCGTTCATTAACTTACACATATGGGAAAAAAATATGAAAGAAGTATGCAAATCAATAATTTTTTTAATCATAGTTGGCATAACTCGGTCCTCGAGAAAAACTTTACATCATTATTTTACGAAGAGGAAGCATACTATTAGGTGGACTCCAGATCTTCATTATGGACGGTATTTTTGGGTCAGCATCAGGGAGAATGTCGGTACTCAGCAGCAGATGCATTGAAATGAACTACTTCTTTTAAGCTATTACGAGAACGCAAAAAGGCATGGAATAACGAGGGCACTTCTTAAATGTTTCACGTAAGTAATGCTTCCATCCTTTCTAGTAAATGATCGGTCCTTCCAATAATATATATATATATATATATATATATATATATATATATATATATATATATATATATATGTGTGTGTGTGTGTGTGTGTGTGTGTGTGTGTGTGTGTATTGAGCCTGCATGATATTTCTCATGTTCACAAGTTGTTGCTCAGCAAAGAAGATTTTGCATTCTTGTGTTTTTTGTCTACTAAATTTATATGAAGATGTGAGCTCTAGTATTTTAATGATCATGTTATGTCTTCTCTCCTCTATCACTCTATCATCTCAAACTCCTTTTTCAGCTTCTCCAAATGTGAAACACCTAACTACATTGACTTAGCATCCAGTAGAATTCATGACCTATGATTAAATAAGAACCTTTACTATTACAATTTATAACATAAAAAATTATTCTGCACCACATAAGGGGGGTTTTTCAAGCTCTCTCCTTTGTTATAAGTGCTGCCATCTATTTGAGTTGCTCATTCTATGCATAGCTCCTATATAGCAAAATTATGGGTCCCAATCCGTTTTTTCATTGCTCGAGATAAAGAGAAATTAATGAGTTCACAAGATGAGAAATGAAGTGTATTTATTTGATAGGAAAACATTTATTAATGCTTCTCGAGTTCATGTTTTTGCGTCGTATGCATGGGACGTGCTCAGCCCTAGTTTGATATAAGTGGTTCATCTTGATCCATAGCCCATATGTCAAACACTGCCACCTCTTCAGTATCATCAACCTGCACAAAATTGACCCTTTTCATTATATTTTAGATAAGAAAAAGGAAAACTCGATGCAAGAGTAGCACCACACTCGCCGAAATCGCCAAGCAAGCTCTCCGTGCTACAACCCAACCAACAGTGAAATTGGTGGTGGGGAGGGGGGCTCTGCCTTCTCTTGTTACTGTTAAAAAAAAAAAAAAAAAAAAATCTTTGACTTTAACCAGTCATAAGAATTCGAGGTCAGCGGAGGTTGCCGATTTCTTGCTTTATGATCCAGCAGAACTCTCTTCTTATTAATGAGGAAGTCCTTTTCTAGAGAATGATATTTTGATTCAGAAGACATTAAGCTAGAAACCAGCAAAAAGGAAATCACATATGGAAAGAAAAGAGATTCTTATGCAATGACGCCACATTTAGTTTGCAGGATTTACAATGTCTTCAATACTTAAAACAAGCCAAGTTAATTCACTGACTTGACATACATACATACATACATATGCTTCGAATAAAAAGACAAACTTGAGCCTTTCCCTTATCTCCATCACTCTTCCTCATGACTTGCTGCATATTGGTACCAAAATGTTTGGTTTGTTTGTGAAGTCAATCCATGATTCAATAACAACAGAAGGATTTGGACAGAATCATCACACTGATCCTCACTTCATCATCATATATTGGAAGGAGAGAGAATTCAGAATTTTATGCAATGACGCTGCATTTGGTTTGCAGGGTTTACAATTCCTTCAATACTTAACATAAGCCAAGGACACTAACTTGAGATACATACATATGCTTCGAATCAAAAGATGAATTACGCTTCCACGTAAGTTGCTGCACATTTTGGAAATGTGGTTCATTTGTGAAGTGAATACATAACCCAATAGCAACAGAAAGATTTGGACAGAATAATTCGGTACTGGCCCTCAAAATCCCTTCTGATATAAAAAGCACAAAAAGCTTCATCAAGGAGTTCAAAGCCAAGGCATGGCCAAGAGTGATGCGGGACAATCCTAAAAAGAAAATCAATCCTAATAATCAAGCTCTCTTCTGTTCATCAACAACAAATCACGTCCGGCCAGGGGCTCATTATTCCCAGGACAGACAGTATAGTTGCCTATACTCTGCTCAGGAGGCGTGATTGATTGATACGAGACTAAAGCGAGATCAATCTAAATGATACAGACGAATGCCATTCGAGAGATCAGTAAACAATTAGTAATAGAAAATTTCATAAACAGATAACAGAAATTAAACATGCTCACGAGTAGATGCAAAAAAAGAAATAAGAATGGAACGAGAGAAAATAAAACATTAAACCCGTGAGAAAATCCAAGAAGATGATAAGAATCCGGATCGTGGTAGTTAAGAAACTACTCTGATTAGGGCTCTTAATCTTTTAACCAAACAGATCCATCGATAAAGAACTAGGTCTTTACCAACATCGGATTAAAAAAAAAAAATAATCAAAGATCAACTGTTAAGGAACGAAGGTCCTTGACAGCATATGATCTGTAGAATAAGAAATCACTCCTCTCAGCACGACAGATGAAAATTCTGGAGGAGACAGATCTTCTCTTGACGGAATAGGCTTGCGTGGGTAGATGGTGGAGTCGATCAGAGTCGCAGGAACACTGAATCTTAAGTAGAAGGAATAGGATAGAAAGTGGGTCTCACACCCTCCCCTTGTGGGGCGATTTTGGGTCTCACACCCTCTCCCTCTCGGAGCGATTGACACAAGTATTTGTGGAGTTTGTAAAATCATTCATTGTTTTCTTTCATGAAAGATACAAGGATTTATATAGGACTCTAAGGGTCCTATTTGTTTAGGAATCTCTTATTTTTACAAGGAAGAAATCAACCCTCCACAAAAAAGTAAAGCATTATAATCTACCATAGGAAAGAAATCAGCCTTCAACAAAATAAGTAAGTAGCCAAGAACTCTTAAGGAATTCTAAGGAAGAAATGAAATTTCATGTGGGTGCTTGATGCTTGACACAACTTGGCATGAGCACGGCATATGCTGGCATGCATATTCTTCTCTTGGCATGTGGAGAGTGGTGGCTCCAAAGGTGATGTGGACAAATCCAAGTATGGCCCTATGGACCCAAAGCCAAATGCATTAAAATTTATTGACTGAAAATAAATAACTGAAGTAGAATCAATTTAATGAGGCTTCTTCGATCCAAATCGAACTTAAATTATGTTGCCGATTTTTGATGGCTCTGGTGTCCGCACCAATTCTCCCGAGGTGGGAAAAACTCGACCCTGTCGAGTGTGGGTCGATTTCGCTCTGGTGACGCTCAAGTAGATCGGGATCAATGCGTTGCAGCTCTTCTCGAGTGATCCAGGTATCTTCAGACTCCGATCGACCTCGCCATCTGACCAGATACCGCTGATAGCCTCGACTCCAGGTGGAAAGGATCTGCTCATCCAAAATTCTCTCAATCTGATCGTGTTTTGCTGACATTTTGGCTGGTGGACACTCAGGGATAGGTTCGCTCTCAAAGGTTGGTTCAGGCTCAAATGGCTCACTAGGTATCCGAGTTGGTTTTTTATAGGCGACAAGATCTGTAATGTTAAAAGTAGAGCTAATTCCAAAATCAGAAGGTAGGTCCACAACATACGCATTTGATTCGATTTTCTTTATGATCTTAAATGGACCTGCTCCTCGGGCATGTAACTTCTTCACGGTTCCGGGAGGAAACCGTTCAGACCTCAATCGAACCATCACATAGTCTCCCTCTGCAAACTCTTGAACACGTCGATGAGAATCTGCATTCTGTTTATAAACTTTATTACTCATACTAATTTTTTTACTGATCTCTTTATGCAGACTCTTGACATGCTGTGCAAATGACTCTGCAGATTCGGAAATCCTAGCATGCATGGGTAGTGGGATGAGGTCTATTGGTTTTCTAGGTTGATATCCATGAACTACTTCAAAAGGACTCATGCTAATGGACCTATTAACAGAGCTATTATATGCAAATTCGGCTCGGGGCAGCAAAAGATCCCAGTTACCCATATGTTCCCTAATCAAGCAACGCAAAAGATTTCCAAGACTCCTATTAACCACTTCGGTCTGACCGTCTGTTTGCGGATGATAGGCAGAAGAAAACTTTAGTTTTGTGCCTAAAAGATGCCATAGGGTTTTCCAAAAGTAGCTCATAAATCTAACATCCCTATCAGAAACAATGGTTTTAGGCAATCCATGTAGTCTAACAATCTCATCAAAGTATATCCTTGCAACTTTCGACGCATCAGACGTTTGGCAACAGGGCAAGAAATGGGCCATTTTTGAAAATCTATCTACAACCACTAGAATGGAATCATGCTTCCTGGCTGTCCTAGGTAATCCCAAAACAAAATCCATACTAACATCTTGCCAAGGACAGTCTGGTATAGGTAAGGGTGTATATAAGCCGATGTTTTGTTTTCTCTGCTTGGCCACGGCACATGTTCTACATTGGGCAACAATTCGGGCGACATCTCTTTTCAAGCTTGGCCAAAAGAACTGGGCTTCTACCAACTCTATAGTTTTATTCCTACCAAAGTGTCCAGCTAATCCTCCAGCATGTAATTCCCAAACTAAAAAATCTCTCAAAGATGTACGGGGGATACACAGCCTAGTTTCTCTAAATAGGTAACCATCCTGAAGGGTATATTCACTACGTTCTCTAGATGGCCCCTTACGTAAAGCGGTAAGTATGTCACCAAAATCTGGACACTCCTCATAATTTTCTTTAATCTTATCAAAACCAACAACTTCTATACTAACGGTGGACAGCAAAGTATGACGACGACTCAGAGCATCAGCAGCACGATTCTCTACACCTGCACGGTGTTTCAAAACAAAAGTATAGGCTTGCAAAAACTCGACCCACCTACCGTGTCTATGATTCAATTTCTTTTGAGAATTCAGGAATCTAAGGGCCTCATGATCAGAGTACAAAATAAATTCTTGCGGTAGCAGGTAATGCCTCCAATATCTTAAAGCTTGAATTACCGCATAAAACTCCTTATCATAGGTAGAATACTTGAGTTTAGAATCGTTAAGTTTCTCGCTAAAGTATGCTACCGGATGACCTTCTTGACTAAGGACACCACCAATCCCAACTCCTGACGCATCGCACGCTACTTCAAAAACCTTAGAAAAATCAGGGAGACGTAAGATTGGGGCATGAGTCATCTTGTCCTTAATGTCTAGAAAGGCTCTATTGGCTGTCCTAGTCCATTCAAAATTTTCCTTTCTAATGCAGTCAGTGATGGGAGCGACTATGGTGCTAAACCCTTTTATGAACCTACGATAAAAAGTTGCTAATCCATGAAAACTCCGCACGTCATGCACACTCTTGGGCACCGGCCACTCAACTATTGCTCTAATCTTTTCAGGATCAGCAGATACACCATTGGGGGTAACAACAAAACCTAAAAAGATGATATGGTCTGTCATAAAAGCGCACTTCTTAGGATTAGCATACAAGCTTTCTGTTCTAAGAACTTGACACACTCTTTGGAGGTGATCTAAATGGTCTTCCCTAGTTCGACTATAGATCAAAATGTCATCAAAATATACGACTACAAATACTCCTATAAATGGTCGTAGTACTTGGGTCATCAACCTCATGAAGGTACTAGGGGCATTAGATAATCCAAATGGCATCACCATCCACTCATATAAACCATTTTTTATCTTGAAAGCAGTTTTCCACTCATCTCCCGGTCTAATCCTTACTTGATGGTAACCACTCTTAAGATCGATCTTAGAAAAGATAGTGGATCCGGCCATCATATCTAACATGTCATCTAACCTAGGGATGGGAAAGCGGTACTTAATGGTGATCTTATTAATGGCACGGCTATCTATGCACATCCTCCATGTACCATCCTTCTTTGGAGTCAGTAGTGCAGGAACCGCGCAAGGACTCAAACTCTCCCTCACAAATCCTTTTTTATCAGCTCTCCAACTTGTCTTTGTAGCTCAGCATGCTCATTAGGGTTCAACCTATAGTGGGGCAAGTTGGGTAGGGTAGATCCAGGAACTAAATCAATGGTATGTTGAATGTTTCTCATAGGCGGTAAGTAATCTGGAAGATCCTCAGGAAAGACATCATGAAACTCAGCAAGAAGGCTAGCTACTTCCTTAGGATAATCCACCTTAGAATCCTCACGAACTTCTCTAGCAACAAGCATCCAAACTGGTGATCCTTCACTCATGATCGTCTCTAATTCTTTAGCACCTATCAGATTGAGGCTTTTCTTCTTAAGATTTTCTTTTGGTCCATCGCCTATCTTTCTATTAGTAGCCTTAGGTGGAGAAGGATTAATCGTGATCTTCTTACCCTGATGAGTAAAGCTGCAGGAGTTGGTACGGCCATAAATCGTAACATCATTGTCGAATAGCCAAGGCCGACCTAATATGATACTTCCGACTTCCATGGGTAAGACATCGCACCACACATGATCCTGATAGGAATGAAGCTGGATGGGCACACGACATCTAAATTTGATGGGAATAGAGGAGGAATCAATCCAAGACACACGGTATGGACTAGGATGATCTACAGGAGTTAATCCTAATCGCTTAACTGTGTCGGTGGAGATGGCGTTGATACAGCTACCGCTATCAATGATCACCTTACAAATTTTATCGCCAAATTTTATGAAGGTATGGAAAATAGAGGTCCTACGCCAGTCTTCACTTTCCTTAGTTTGGGCTAGGACATACCTAACGACTCCAAGCCTAAGGTCTGACTCAGGTGTGGCATAACTTAGGATGTCCTCAGTACTCTCAAATTGCTCGGCTAAATCTGGATCAGCTTCATAAACTTCCTCCTCAATATTTTCTAGAGTTTCTCCTTCTAATTCTTCTACGAATAATGATCGGTTGGGGCATTGTGCAGCAAAGTGACCGTAACCATGGCACTTGAAGCAATGAGATCGAGAACTACTTCCTTTTGATAACTCTCCTATAGCTCCTTTTCCTTTATCTTCTTTTCTCTCAATAGGATTTGTAAGTGGAGGTCTGTTACTAGGAGTTTGATTAATATTAGGTCTCGATCCAGAAGGGGTTACTCGGTTGGGTTCAGGACGACGGGGAGTCGAATATCTAGAAAATCTTTCAAAATCTAAGACAAGTTGATAAGCTTGTTCCAACGTGGTTACCTCTCGCAGAAAGAGCTCACGCTGAATATCCTCTCGTAATCCAGCTCTAAATCGAGATAAGGTAACAACTCTATCTTCGGCTACTCCACATCTCATGAGGTATTCATCAAATCTCGTGATATACTCGGTGACTGATCTATTCCCTTGAGTAAGCCTCTGCCATTGATCTAAAAGTCTTTGTTGGTAAGAGGTGGGGAGGTACTTCTCTCTGAGTTTTTCTTTCATCTCATCCCAGGTTTCTATCGGATCTTATCTTCTCTGATTGAGAAGACGCTCTACACTTTTCCAATAAAGTCGGGCTTGCCTCATCAATTTCATCCTAGCAAATCTAACTCTCCTTGCTTCAGACATTTCATACCATCCAAAATAGTGGTCCATACCTGATTCCCAATCTAGGTACTCTCTTGAATCTAGACAACCATCAAAACTTGGGGCTTCGACTTTCACATTCCTAAGAATATGCTCATCTTGATCGAACTGGTTATGGTGCGGACGTGCCCCTATAGGTCGATCAAGTTCTAGATTCCTACCTCTTTGTCCTATAGGTAGTCGGAGAGACTCAGGTTCAGGTTGTTTCTGCCTAGCTTCTTCTAATACCACTATTCTCTCATCCATGGCTTTCATAAAATTTTTCATGTCATCAAACTTTTCAGTCAGAGCATTAATGATGGCTGCTATATTGGGATCCATATTGGTATTGGGTGGGGAAGTAGGATGTTGGTACCAGGTACCTGATCTAGTGGTCATGCAACTCTAAGATGCAGAAATAAGGTGCAATAAAATTAAAATGCTTGAAAGTAAAGTACGAAATTTAGAGTGTGAAAATTTAACTTGCGAAAATTTAAATTGCTGAATTTAAACTAAAGCCCTAATCAACCTGCTCTGATACCAAATTGATGCGGGACAATCCTAAAAAGAAAATCAATCCTAATAATCAAGCTCTCTTCTGTTCATCAACAACAAATCACGTCCGGCCAGGGGCTCATTATTCCCAGGACAGACAGTATAGTTGCCTATACTCTGCTCAGGAGGCGTGATTGATTGATACGAGACTAAAGCGAGATCAATCTAAATGATACAGACGAATGCCATTCGAGAGATCAGTAAACAATTAGTAATAGAAAATTTCATAAACAGATAGCAGAAATTAAACATGCTCACGAGTAGATGCAAAAAAAGAAATAAGAATGGAACGAGAGAAAATAAAACATTAAACCCGTGAGAAAATCCAAGAAGATGATAAGAATCCGGATCGTGGTAGTTAAGAAACTACTCTGATTAGGGCTCTTAATCTTTTAACCAAACAGATCCATCGATAAAGAACTAGGTCTTTACCAACATCGGATTAAAAAAAAAAATAATCAAAGATCAACTGTTAAGGAACGAAGGTCCTTGACAGCATATGATCTGTAGAATAAAAAATCACTCCTCTACAAAAAAGTAAAGCATTATAATCTACCATAGGAAAGAAATCAGCCTTCAACAAAATAAGTAAGTAGCCAAGAACTCTTAAGGAATTCTAAGGAAGAAATGGAATTTCATGTGGGTGCTTGATGCTTGACACAACTTGGCATGAGCACGGCATATGCTGGCATGCATATTCTTCTCTTGGCATGTGGAGAGTGGTGGCTCCAAAGGTGACGTGGACAAATCCAAGTATGGCCCTATGGACCCAAAGCCAAATGCATTAAAATTTATTGACTGAAAATAAATAACTGAAGTAGAATCAATTTAATGAGGCTTCTTCGATCCAAATCGAACTTAAATTATGTTGCCGATTTTTGATGGCTCTGGTGTCCGCACCAAAGAGGTGAGAGCTCTTTATTCTTGTTTGAACATCTCCAACAAGCCCTTCTACGAGCTTAGTTCAGCAGATAGCTATATGGTAAATAAAATGCTGAGAAGTGTATATAGATAGCTGTCTTGGTCCAAGTTTATTCAAAATCGTGCAGGAGAAATATGTACAAGATACCTCAAAAATCGACAAAGATATCTTAAATACTACATCTTCCGATGGTCTAGAAGAGTTCATGCATAAAGACTGTCAGAAATATAACAGCAGAAAGCCATATACAAAACCAGTTCAAACCAGTTCAAAGAAGCAATGGCAAGCGGCAGAAAATAATCAATTCAAGAGAAGAGGAACCGGAGAAAAATAAGAGAAGAAGTTCAACATTTCGCATCTGGCGGATGGCGATCGAGGAAGACCCTAAAAATAAACCCGTATGCAATCCTTTTTACCCATATTTTTCCACGGCTTTCTTGAGCTTAGTCAGACAGACCATTTTCGGATCTCTTTGCTGCTTTTTATCTCAAGTCCAAGAAAGCTGTGGAAAAATATAAAGGCAACCCATCTTCTCATCTTGGAAAATCAAGTGAAACTTTGATGATTTCAAAAGTGCACAAAACCACGCTGCATCATGTCAGTACACCTGCAAAGCTAATATAGTTACAGTAGTTTTATGTCTCAAAGTTAGGAACATAAAGAAAAGGGGCACCATGAAAAAAATCCCAAGGTAAATTTGTAGCATTAAAAGCGCTAAAACTATCCTAAATGAAAAAAAGTACTAGATGTCGTCAACATCTATCCGGGTTTCTGGTAGCAACAGCACTGCAATACAAACATCTAGAAATCCCCACTTATCGCAGAAGATAAGCTTTAGCCTTTTAAATGGCTTCTAGTGACCCTAAAATGAACAGCAGTGACACTAATTTTTGGGTAGTACAAAATCTACACCATGAAACTTAGCCGTGATCATGGATGGTCAAAACTGCACTGCCCTCAGATAAACCCTAAACCCAGCCATGGACTTCATCCACGAAGGGCCTGTAAAAACCTTAAGACCGTTCAACATAGCACGTACCCCATCAAACACTAGAAAGAGAGCAACCTATTGAATTTTCACCAGCAAACAAATTCTAATTACCATGAGTCTTGTGCTCTTCAACATGGGTAGCACCATAAAACCGTGGAGTTTTGCATCGTACCTACCACTTGAATAAAACCTAACCCAAATCGTCCTCTTTAAAGAGACACATCCAAACCATCTATGCATCATAGCTAAAGCATATGCACCACCCACTCTAACCCTAACCCTAACCCCCAATCCTGCTTAGAACATAGGTATCCATGCAACAGATCTCATCCCATGGATAATCAATTGCAGTGCCCTCCAATCTACAACAAAAGAAACGCTTCCAAGCGCTGGAGGGGGAAGGGCGCACAGAAACCCTAGAAATAGACAAGGAGATTAGAAGGGTAGGATGGTACGTGGACTAAGAATAGTGAGCTGGACGGGATCTAGCGAAAGGAAAAGGCTGACATGCACCATGTTGTTGGGACAAGCATGGTATGGCCTTCCATGTGGTTGGGGCCTTAAGGGTAGGGGTTGCACTGTGGGTGACCCAAGGCTTGGGCTGCGAGTTACCATAGGTGTCCCAAGCCTAATCTCGTGGCCCATTTGGAGGGGACACGGGGATCGCTTTGGGGAAGATGGATTTGCTTTTTTGCTGCCGTGGGAGCAGGGATATTAGATCTGGGTTTGTCCAATAGTTTTTTATATGAAATTTCTTAGGTCAGAAATTTAACTTAAAAGCAATAATATACTTCAGCTGTTAAAAAGGCATTTGGGGAGCAATAAAATTTATATTACACAATCACCCTCACTGTACTGTAATAATCCATAAATTAATTTATAACTAGATTATAAACCTATGCGATGTATGGGATGCCTCCGTGACCTCTTGCTTTACCATCTCCTCGCTCTACCATCCCTATCGAGCAATGAGATGCAAATTGAGCTGATGCAAATTGAGCTTAACTTCTCAAGAAATTTGATAATATCTATGGATTTAGTGGGGGCAGATGATTGTGAGCTTGAACTTGTGAAGCTTGTGCTTAACATTGCAAGCACTTTCAGAAATTGAACCTCATTTTTATAAACCAACTAAATATTGATGTACATATAATAATTTTTCAGGAGCTAATTATATTTTGAGAAATATACTTGAGCGCTGCTATTTCATCTTTTCATTGGGAAACATAATTTATCTAGGATAATTAATGATCATGAGCGCTTAGAGCTTGAGCTGACTTTCAGGGTCGTAACATTTATAGAGATAAGTATAAATGGATTCTAACTTACTATAGATAATGCTATCTCATGGGAACTAAAGATCGATTTACCGTTGTAGTCTGCCATAGCCAATCTTTTGATTGTAGCCTCATTGGAACTCTAATTTTGTCACTTTATATATTCATCTATTTATTCCACTTTGATATTCCAGAGTTTTCTCAAAGCTTTTTGCAACATAAATATTTAAAATACTAAATTCAAGAAAAAAGCTGAAAAAAATTTTCATAGCCCTGCAATGCACCTTCGTGGAGTATGAGAGAAGTTTCGGAGCCTGTTTCAAAATTGGATTTAGAAGCTTTTTTTTTTTGGACAATGTGTTTAGAAGTTTTAAAGCCCTTAACATCATCTCCACCCATGGATCATATTGTCAGGCCTTTCCTCTCTTTCCCTTCTCTTCCGATCGGCCCTCACACCTTCCTCCTCCCTATACACTCCCTCTTTGACCCCACGGTGTGGTCTTGGAGTTTGAGGTGAGCAAGAGGTTGGGTGAGGGTAGCAGCGACGACAGAGATGGCAAAAGTGGGGCTGGGGTTTTGTATCGAAGAGGGAGAGAGATAGTGGGCCGTGGCGGCTGGCCAGCCTCGAAGCACCACTCCATGTTCACGGCCACCGTCACTCTCCGCCATCTGATTGTGCCCGCCCGCATCCTCCTTCTCATGGCACTTATCGAGCCAGTGCCTCTGGGCCTTTCTGCCATCCTCCTCCTTGACGACGGTGGGCCTAGACTTGGCCTGTGTGGTGGCGATACGCTCCTACTCCTCTTGGATCAAAGGTACAGAAAAAAGATCAAGACGAAATTCTTATTGCTCAAAGATCGGGAGAGAGGCGACGAGAGGGTGAAGTAGGCCTTCTTATACTTGGACTTGGCAGCAAGGAAGGGTCGCACTTGAGTAAACACGTAGCTATTAAAATGGAGAAGCCTTCATTTATATATATATATATATATATATATATATATATATATATATATATATATATATATTAGATTAGCAAATGGAGAGACATGTTTGCTCATGATGCATGATGGTCGAAGAATATAAGAGTTACTTTTGCAAAAATGAGTATGGTTTATCTTTGGATGTTTGGCTGCCAAAATAAAGATGAAAATCACTTTAGTCCCTAAAGTAACATCAGACCATTCAGATCTTGGAAGGCTTTGAAAGTGTAGAGATTGAGAGAAAAGAGAATTCCTCAGTTCTCCCTCTCTTTAGATCAATCTCAAATTATGGTTTCAATTTTTAATAATAAATAATAAGTAGTATTATTATATTATTGTTTGATAATAATACATGGTTAGCTCGATCACTCAACTAGTGAAATTTTGTGGTAAAGGGACGTCATCGTATCTTTGTGTAGCATCTCCTCTTAGTCACTAGGGGTGCAAATGAATCGAATTGGATCGGATCTTGAGTGACCCCAATCTGATTCGATTCTTTGATCGGTTCAGAATATTGGATCCAAACCTAGCCTACTAGAAGATCGGATCAGATCGAGTTGGATCCATGATCAAATTTCTTGACCTAATGGATCATTCGAGTCAGATTGGATACATGTATAACCTGATCTTAATCCATATATACGAATTCGGTTCGGATCCAAATTGGATTCGGATCAACATAGAGCCGTCTTAATAGTGGCACTAGTTTTTTAGCTTAGTATCAGTCTCAATCATTTTTTTTTCATGAGGGTTTTAACTTGATACTTAGATTAGGATTTTGACATAAGAAAAAAATTGAGGATAGAAGATATGATTCTCTTCACCGATTACACTATAGGATTACTAAATTGGATGATTACTAGCTTCGTTGAGATCTGTTATGTTTAAGAAAAAGAAGTATGAGGCCAACCTTATGGCAGCAATCTGTAGATCTAAGATAATAAATCTTGTACATTACAAAAAATGAGTGGAGACTTAAGAGTCAGTTGAAAGTGGTGATAACTCATGGTGGCTTGAATAAAAAAGGTTGAAGTGGATTCAATAAATTTTTTTGAAGTTTGGATGGTATGACTATGAAATATGACATGTCATAATCTAGTTGCCCTACTGAGTTAGCTGGAGATGGCTGAGTACAAGTATTTTAAGGATATAATTATTTTGAGCAATCATGAGAGTTATCTTAAGGTGGCAGAAATAAACAAGAGATGTTATAAATTTATTGTGTGCAGCTGATAATTATGTTGGTAATTATACTTTTTGATTACTCATTTTTTTATCTAAAATATTTGAAAAATTATTTTGCTTCAATGGTTCGAGATCAAATATTATGTATTGAAGTTACGCCTACAAGTTTTAGGATAATACTTGATATATCGGTATACATAAACTGCTAATGATGCTATTATTTCATCTATATTGCCATAATTTAATGGTAAAATATAAAATTATAAGAGCTCCATAGAGACTTAGAACGAATTAGGAGATGCCATAGTTCAAGTGAATATTCAGGTCTTGTATTGGATTCGGATCGGATCAAGTTATTTATCTTAAGATCTAAATCAATCCAAAATTTTTTATAGGTTAGATCCGATTGGATTAGAATTTAGCAAACCCAGAATCAATCCAAAAAATAGAATGGATCTAATTTTAAAACCCAACCTAGCTCCATGGATCTTTTAAAGTGGATCGATCGGATTTATTCAGGTCGGGTTGGGGGTCAACCCGACCCATTTGTGCCCCTATTAGTCGCTAGATAACTTATTGTGTTTGCAATTAGTTGTCATCTACACCATTTCTAGAGTTAAATTGAGAATTATTGAAGTTGTGCCAGCTCTATTATAACATCATAATAATGATGATGATAGTAATAGTAGTAATAATTTATATAGTAAGAAAATAATGTTGTAAATTTTTTAATCAAAACAATATTTTGAAATGAAAATTAATGAAGCCATATAGTATTTGTCATATTAAAATAATACCAACTTCGACCAAGATATCGCCAAATACTAAACAGCCATCATAATGTATATATACTAAATACTACTAATAGGTAATTATTTTACAATTTTTTCGACTAAAACCAATGTCCACCGTTGCAAGCAATGCTGCAAATCATGGTGCTATTGCTTGTATGGGTATCAAGTGGCTCGGATGAGAAAGAATCCTCCCTTGTTCATGGCTAAAATGGAGAGATTCGGTGTCCTACGACGAGCCAGCCATGTAATGATGAAAAAATAATGATCCAGAGAAACTGTTCACAGAACATAGAACACCCACTTGTTCACTGACCATTTCGTAACACCGATGAAACTGGATCTCACCAATTCAATGTAGTCCACTGCATGGTTCGTAAGCCCTATAGAAAAATCAATTATTGGCAGTGGTACTGGTTGTGTAGGATTATTTGTCAACATTTCTCAAATATTGAAGAGTAATGCTATGAGGCTCCATTTTATGCACATTTCTCAAACGGACGGTCACACTAATCTAATGCGAGAGCAGTCTAATAAATCAAGATACAGAAAATTTCACAGAGTCTACGGGCAAACCTCGCCCTGCCTCCATAGCCGGATACTAGATTGCTTAACAACAAAAGTCGCTATCCAATTTGCTGTCGTGTTCATCTTTCTATAAATATATCGGACTCTTACAGCAGTAGCTCGGTGGAGAGAGGCCCTGATATTCTGGAGAAGTGGATGATCATTAAATTGCCTGGCCTCCCTCTGCATCCACGAAATGACAGTAGCTCAGTCACCTTCCAGGACAATTCGCTCCATATGAAGCTGCTGCCTAGCAAAGGTGGCACCTACACAAGCAGCGTGAAGCTCCACAGTCGGAACCAAAAGCTCAAAAAGGTGAGAACCACCGGTTGCTAAAAGTCTCTTATCTAGGCCATGGATAACAAAGCCAGCTCCGCTCTTGCCCACTCAGACACTGCCATCGAAGTTCACTTTGACAAATCCTGGGGTTAGGGGCTCCTATGAAATAGAAAGAACCCTATGGGTCGCTGCAGGGGCAGCCATGGAGCTCTAGAGAGTGGGGATGTCACGGGACGAAGCGGCAGTATCAAACTGATAGTACTTCTGAGCTAAACAGACAGCTCGCTCTAGCACTTGATGAGCAAGAATCACTTTACCATCGAAGACAAGGCTGTTCCTGGACAGTCAGATCTGGTAGGCAATATAAGCCAATGGCCCTCTAGTAATAAACGTCCTGTTAGCAATACTCTGATGGATCAAACTCAGAAAGGATGCCAACCAAGGGTCAGACTCCTCTCCCAACGGTAATCGCCCACCCATCTCTAAATCACCCTCGCCCAAGGACAGCACAGGACAACATGCTTCGCAGACTCATCCTCCATCCCACAAATTGGGTACAAGGTCGGAACCTCCATGCCTCACTCCCAAAGTAAAATTCGAGTAAGGAGTCGGTCCTAGACAAGCTTTCAAAGAAAAGACCGCATCCGAGGATGGGCAATGACTCTCCAAATCTAGGTGGTCTCAATCTGTCTGGAAGGCAGTGGTTTTGTATAAATGAGAGAGGTCTCTCAAAAAAATCTTTGAGCAAGAAGAGTAACCTCAAACCCTCGCATCCTGCGTAGGGTGCACCAGAAGCAGGATGGCAAGGATTCGTTTCGCAAGTGGCCTCCCAAAGTAGCGAGTGATCTCTTGACTCCTGTACTCTCCAGTCCAAAGTATCAGTAGTGATGAGGTCAGACATCCATGTGTGGTTCTCCACCTCGATGCTCACAAAGATCGGCGAGCGAGATAGAGCACAGCTGGAGACCCAGGCATCTTGGATCATTGCGATTGAGCGACCGTCGCTTATCAAATATCTAATTTACTCCATCACCTCGGGCCTCCGAGCATAAATCTTTCTCCAGATGAAGGAGCACCCTCTAGCCAGCTGGATGGGGGTCCTCTCGCTCCACTCACCGTAGCGGGCATGCATCACACTGCTTTAAAGAAAGTATGGTCCAAAAGAAAGCAATAAAAAGCACTATAGAAAGTAGGGAATAAGTTTTCATTTTATGCTGACGATGATTCACTTTCTCACACACTATCACACCCATTAAGGATGTAACCATTATTTTTATAGATTTTCCATCATGAGAAGTGATTGTATTGATGGATTAGATTATTATAGGTCCACATTCATCTTCACATTTTTGTCTTCAAAGCCATGACAAAAACAGGACACTCGGTCTTCCCCTTCAAGAGATTCCTTGCAACAATCTTTGCTAATCTTGAAAACAAATCATCAAGTATGTGCTCCCCAAAGTCATGTGCAATCATGGGTCCTATCACTGCTCTTGTATTCTTTGCCTCATCTTCCCCGCCTAGAAAATTATCATATATGTAATCATCACTAGAATCATCGAGGGGATCGCAATTTGACTGGAATATTTGCTCTCGATCGAGATCAAATGGTTCTACATTTTGTATATCTGCTTTCACTTCCTCTATGTAAGGTGCATAAAAGGGCAAATTGAATGCATCCATTTTTTCCTTTTGCAAGATACCCTGTATTCAAGGTATCAACATGTTTCAAAGAATCAGGTGTCAATATTATAGCAAAATAGCGTTTAATGATAAAAACATAAAAGATGTTTAGGAATACAAACAAACTCGAAGTATTGGATTAGAAATCATCTTTATATATCGATTCTCATATCTTTATATTTCCACCCGCCTCAACTCTCTTTCCATTTGCCTTCTTGTTTACTAATTTCTTCCATGAGAGGTGTCATAAAGATCGGAAATCTGGCACCCATAAAACATAGCTAACGTACCACAAAATATTTATGAAAGCGGATAACATACCTCTACAACCATAGCATTGAGTGCCTCAGCCAGTTCTCCCCAAAGCTGGCTTGCTTCTCCACTTGGTGCATGTTTGCTCATCCTTCCCAAAAATGTTAAGACCATTCATCCTCCGGAACTGAGTTCTTGGAAACGGGACTCAAGAAATGTCGTGAAGTCCCTCCGATATTGCTCTTGATATAATTTCACCATAGTAGGTGGACTCATCTCTGATATGCAGATGTTTCCCTCATTTAGTGGAATACCCGTGTCACTCTCAACTCCCGGAGGAACCTAGTATTTCAAAATTGAAATCAGTATTTAGAAATATTAAACGATATATGGTTGCAAAAAATGAGAAATAATGACCTTATATATATATATATATGAGAGTATATCAAGTGAGAGGAGTGGCTTAATATGAGATGTGAGAGGATATAATAACAATCTTTGGATCCACATCATATATAAATATATAGAAATATCTATATAGAACCCAAGGTAGGGTTCCCTGTGGTCAAGGCCTTACGGTAGGCGAGAAAGTCTTTGTGCACCACATGTGATGTAATAAATTTGACATGGAGCGCACCACCCAATTACCTTAAAGCACATAGCATACTTAATGATGGGACATACGTTTAATGCCATCCAACTTTTTCTTCCTTCAATTTTCAGTGACAAAAATATTTTTTCCTCTATACAATAAAGAAGGAATAGTATTATTACTTTCTAATACCTTGTATGACTTTCTGTGAATATATATGATGTCCTGAAAAATACAGATAGCTTTCTGTATATTTATAACATTTTGAATAATATATATGCTTTCTGATATTTTGTATGACTTTTTATGGATATATATAACATATCGAATAATATATATGATATCCTGTGAATATATATGACTTCCTATGAGTATATATGATATCTCAAATAATATATATGATTTTCTGTGAATATATATGATGTCTTGAATAATATATATGGCTTCTTAATGCCTTATATGATTTTTTGTGAATATATATGACATCTCGAATAATATATATGACTTTCTGTGAATATATATGACATCCTGAGCAATATATATAACTTCTTGATGTCATATAAAGCGTTAGGAAGTCATATATATTGTTTGAAATATCATATATATTCACAAAAATTTATATATATTATTTGAGATATCATATATATTCACAAGAAGTCATATAAGGTGTTAAGAAGTCATATATGTTATTTAAGACGTTATATATATATTCATAGAAAGTCATATATATTATTGGAGATGTCATATATATATATATATATATATATATATATATATATATATATATATATATATATATATATATATATATATATATATATATATATATATATATATATATATATATATACTCACAGGAAGTCATATAAGACGTTAGAAAGTTATATGTGTTGTTCAGAATGTCATATATATTTACATAATATCATATATATTATTCGAGATATTATATATATTCACAGAAAATTATATAAGGCGTTAGGAGGCCATATATATTGTTCAGGATGTTATATATATTATTCAAGATGTCATACATATTCATAGAAAATTATATAAGACAGGAAGCTATATATATTATTTAAGATGCCATAAATATACAAGAAGTTATATATATGGTTCAGGACATCATATATATTCACAGAAAGTTATACAACGAATTAGGAAGTAATAATACTATTCTTTCTTTGTTATATAGAGGAAATGATATTTTCATCATTGAAAATTAGAGAAAAAAAAAGTTGAGCGATATTTAATATCCATCCTATCTAAATGTGCTACATGCTCCAATATTATTAGGCAGTATGCTACTATTGCACCTCATATGGTACACAAAGAATTACCCTAAGGTAGGCATAGTATGGACTTCCATGGGGTTAAAGCCTTTAGGCCAGGGGTTGCACCACGAGCGGCCCAAGGATAGGTCGCGGGTTACTGTGGGTGTCCAAAGCCTAATCCCGTGGCCCATTTGGAGGGGACATGTGGTTTGCTTTAGGGCTGATGGATTTGTTCGGTTGCAGCCATGGGAGCAGAGATTTTAGATTTGGGTCCAAAACTAATTTCTTAACTCTGTAGTATAATTCAAAATTAATAATACACTTTAGCTGTTAAAAGGCATTTGGGGAGCAATAAAATTTATATTACACAATCACCCTCACTATACCACAATCATACTTAAATTAATTCACAATTAGCAAATGAAGCGACGTGTTTGCTCTTGTATGATGGTTCCAGTAGCCATAGAAGTTACTTTCCCAAATGAATGATCTGCAGGGTCACCGTTGGATGTTTGGCTGTGAGAATCACTTTAGTTCCTAAAGTAACACTAAACCATTCAGGTCTTAAAGGCACTTGAAAGTGTAGAGATTGGTGGAATAGAGAGTTCCTCACTTCGCCCCCACTTTTGATCAATCTAAACTATTTTTACTGTTTTTAATAATACATAATAATCATCATTAGATTATTATTATTTAACAATAAGAAAAAATAATATTAAATAATTAATGTAGTTACTATATGAATATTAATAAATAATCCTATTTAATAACATTACTTTGTTCAACCAGCGCATTTTTCTGTTCATATTTAATAATAAATAACAAATCAAATCTTAATCATATTATTATTTAACACTAATAACAAATAATAACAAATAATTAATATTTTATTCAATCGTAATAGGTATTCATATTTAATAATATATGATACATGATATTATTTTATTATTAATATTAAATATTAATAAGATTGTTAATAGTGATATTATTAATGCTATTGATAGTGATATTATTAATATTATTAATAGCATCAGGCAAGATATCATGCCTTGGTGAGTTGCATCTATGGCTAGTTCGATCACTCCATTGGTGAAATTTTGTGACTAAAAGAAACATTAGATCTTTGTGTAGCATATGTTCTTAGTTATTGGACATCTTATTGTGCTTGCAATTGGCAGGACTGCAAATGGATCGGATCAAACAGGATCATGAGTGACCCGATCCAATCTGATCCGATACCTTAATCGAGTCTTAATTAATGTTAGACTCAAACCTAATCCAAGAGAAGATTCAGTAGAGTTGGATCAGGTCTATAGCCAAAATTTTGGATACAATAGTGGGTTGAATCCTCATATAAATTAGCTCCAACCCAAAAAATTTGAGTCTGAATCAGATTCAGATCAAGCATAGCCAACTACTACCAACCACATAAAATAGATGATAAGTAATATTGCTCTCAAAATAAATTATAATACAAAAATAATTTTAAACTTATTTTTATATTAAAGATATTGCTCATAGAAGTCTTGAATCATAACTTACAGGCAGAAATAAGTCTAGATGCTAACAGGTTATAGAGTAGGCATTTAGAAATCAAATGGATCGAGTTTGAATTTTGTAAATCTAGATTTAATTCAGAAAATGAGATAAATCCAATTTTAGAATCTGACCTAATCCCACAAGTCAACCAAATCCATTTACAGCCTTAGCAATTAGTTATCATGTAAATTACATCTAGAGGCTTTTTTTTTTTTTTGAAGGTGAATTGAGAGGGTGCAACATGAGGACTTCCTAGGGGGTCACCCATCTTAAAATTACTTTCATCCAAGAATGCTTAACTACATAATTCTGATAGGATTCAGTAGATTGCTACTAATATAATCACATCCTAAACCATGTTTAGAGTTAAATTGAGAATTATTGAAGTTGCGTCTTATCATACTTCTATATTTGGTAGAGTGCTACCATGGTCTTCAATTTTGATCAAGTATGTTATAGTTATGTCACAACAAAGCTAAAAGACATAATAAGCTAGAATTTTGTATGGCTTGTCGTCTGGCTAGCTCCATCATGATGATGATGATGATGAAGAATAGTAATAAAAATAATAATAACTATTATTATTATTATTTCTGCTATTATTGTTATAATAATAATATTATTACTATTATTATATTATTATTATTATTGTTATAATTTTTTTAATCCAAACAATATTTTAGAATGAAATTTAATAAGGCAGTATACTAATTTTTCGCATTAAAATATGAAATTCGACCAACAAGGCATTGCCAAATACTAAAATAGCCATCATAATCATCATAATCTATATATACTAAATACTACTAGCAGGTAACTGTATATATCTTAAGAAGAATAATAAACTATATATTGTCAACTGGCGCAAGCAATCCTGCATTCATGGCGCTATTGCTTGTGTAGAGAGATTTGGTTTCCAGCTACGCCATCCATGTGTTGTAGAAAAAAATGATGAACCAGATAAAATGTTCATGGAACATAGGACACCTACTCAGTCGCTGACCATTTCATAATACACAGACGAAACGGGACCTCTCCGATTCAACATCATCTACGTAAGCCCTGTAGAAATAAGTATTAGCGGCAGTATTATTTGTCAGCATTTCTCAAGTATTGAAGAGTAATGCTACAAGGGTCCATTTTATGCAATTGAAAAGTTCTCTTTACCCTGTGGTACAAGGGGATTAATGTAACTTGCAAGAACAGCTGCCATGCATGGGTTGAAACCAAAAGAAAGCATTATATATAGATAGTAGGGAACAAAATTATTATTTCATGCTAATAATGATTCACCTTCGCACACACTATATATTACACCCATTAAGGACATAACCATTATTTTTATGGATTTTCCATCATGACAAGTGGTTGTATCGATGGATTAGATTATTATAGATCCAAATTCATCTTCACATTTTTGCCTTCAAAGCAATGACAAAAACAGGATACTTGGTCTTCTCCTTCAAGAGGTGCCTCGCAACATTCTTTGCATATCTTGAAAACAAATCATCAAGTATGTGCTCCCCAAAGTTGCGTGCAATCACGGGTTCTATCACTGCTCTTATACTCTTTGCCACATTTTCTCCGCTTAGAAAATTATCATATATGTAATCATCACTAGAGTCATCAAGTGGATCCCAGTTTGACTTAAATATTTGTACTTGATCGAGATCAAATAATCCTACACTTTGTATCACTGCTTTCACTTCCTCTATGGAAGGTGCATAAAAAGGCAAATTGAATGCATCCACTTTTTCCTTTTGTATGATACCCTGTGAATCAACATGTTTCAGAGAATCAGGTGTCAATATATATAGCAAAATAGCGTTTAATAATAAAAACATAAAAGATGTTTAGGATCTCTTTTTATCCCCTTATGGGAATATCCCCTTAACCAACCTTCGCTTAATTGAGAAAAGGAATACAAACGAGCTCAAAGTATTGGACCAAAAATCATCTTTCTATGTATATCAATTCTTGTGTCTTTTTTTTTCCATCCCTCTCAACTCTCTATCCATTGGCCTACTTGTTAACTGCTTTCTTCCTTGAGAAATGTCATAAAGATAGGAAGTCTGGCATCCGAAATAAAGCTAAAGTACCATAAACTTACGAAAGAGGATAACATACCTCCAGGACCATAGAATTCAGTGCCTCAGCCAGTAGTCCCCAAAGCTGGCTCAATTCTCCACTTGCAGCATGTTTGCTCGTCCTTCCCAAAAATGTAAAGACCATCTGACCTCCGAAACTGAGTTCTTGGAAGCGGGACTCGAGAAATGTCGCGAAGTCCCTCTGGTATTGCTCTTGATATGATTTCACCACACTAGGTGGACTGGTCTCCCATATGTAAATGTTTCCCTCATTTAATGGAACACCGGTGCTGCTCTCCACTCCCGGAGGAACCTAGTATTTCAAAGTTGAAATCATTATCTGAAAATATCAAACGTCATGTGGTTGCAAAAAATAAGAGTTTAAATAATGACTTAAAGAATATATATATATATATATATATATATATATATATATATATATATATATATAATTTTTTTAATCATAAAATAAAAAGTCAAGTAGAAGAAAGCGAGATCGTAACTAATCTTGTTCCGCCGAATTGTTATCAATATCATATGTCATGGTCTTTTATAGTATATAGTGTTTTGATTTTTTAATACTTATAATGATCCTCATTATTGTAGGATCATTTTCATTCTTCATGTCTTTTAATTTTATGGATGCTTGGATAACAAAATTGTTGAAAAAAGTTCTCACTTTTAGCTACAATTTTAAGATTTTAATATATTCATGTTTCACAATTCATAAGCTAGCATTCTGGGTTTTAAAAAGTTAAAACATAGTAAAATCATTTGTTGAACATCCAATTTCCATGAAAAATCAAGTATAATATCTGACCTTTTTATAAGATGCAATATTGATTATGAATATAAAGTATTAGTTAGGTTTGAGTTTGTATGATCTAGTAAATCCAACCTAAACCAAACCCACAATGCCTTTCTTGAAAGAATCTCATTTAATATTCTTTGAAACTAAAAGATATATTTTTCCTTAGTTTTAGCAGTTTACATTTTTTATTTATAAAAATTATATTTTATTACTATTTGTTTAGAAGGAAAGGAGGGACATGTTAAGTGTGACAGTGTCTTCTCAACTTAATTTATTCATAAATATAATGGATAAGTGGTCATAGCTTGAGTCGTTGGTCCATTGAGGTATGTTAGACCCAAGGAGTATTGACCCTATAAAAAACATCAAAGAGGGGAGATTAGGAGGTTTGGCTAAATTTTTGTTTGTACAGGGACAAGATGAAAGGTATAAGTATGATCAGAACTTGTGCAGATACATATTTAGCTTCATTTTGATTATACATTAGATAAATTTTAGATAATATAAGGAACTAAAAAAAATCTAAATTATCTTTTGAACTAGTCTTTTGGATATCTTATCCATAATCTATGTGGGATAAAGAAATCTGCAACGACAGAACCATATGGGTTTGTATTTTTATGATGTTTATGATAGGTTTGTATTTTTAGTCGAGCAAGTTACATTGTTGCGGTGGTCATACGCAAGATAGAGTATTAGAGTACCTCCAAAAAAAAAAAAAAAAAAATCAAATAATATATGCAGCTAGCGTGAATGATATATTAATTGTTGGGTGCCTTGCATGTCGCATGTCGGACCTGCCAATCACAAAACGTCGTCACGTAGTTCAGCGGGTCCCATGTGATGTAATATACTGACAGGGTGCCACGTGATACGTGGGACCAGCTGATTCACGAAATATCGGATCCACGAATAGCCAATTGATTTCAGATGGGCGTGCGAAGATTAATTTGTGCAAGTCTGGGAAAAGAGGGGGGAAAAAAAAAAGGGCAAACCTGAGAGAGCCACATAAGACAGAAGGAAGAATGAAAGAAATGAACGCTCCGAGAGGGGAAAAGCCTCCCATAGAAAGAGCCAGGCACTCCCACAACATAGAACGGCGGAATCCGCTCTCCTTTCTGCCCCTTTAATTTCTCCTCATATCCTTCCAGGGACTGAAAAATATTGTTGAAGTCGTTCCCCGGGAGATCGTTCAAGAAGAACTGCACCTCCGGCGAGGGGCGTCCCAGCCGTCGGCTCTGATCGTCGACGATATCGATCACCTCGAAGACCACGTGAAACGTGTTAGGACCGGAAGAGCAACCCAAATCAGCCACCACCATGCTCTCAGGCAGGATGGTCTTATAGACCTCTCTCACGGCCTCCTCCACTATGGACTTCGTTTCAAGTATTGCCTTCTCCTGGACAAATTCACAAGCAAGAGGTTAGAAATGGCATGCAATGTAGAACCTTGGGATAGCATGAGAGGCTAAGGAAGATGACTGACTTGAACCCTGGAATTGGTGGCGTAGCTGGTCTCTCCAGCTCCTCCAACCATGTGAAGAACTTGCTCTACCTTCATCCCCATTAATTCCTTCTAATTAACACTTCTAGTTGTTTACTCTCTCGCAAAGTGAATACACTTCTTGCGGTTTAGCATGCTCGCTCTCAGCCATGAGGGTCTATTTATATAGCTGGACGAACCTGTTTCACGTGCGGACTAAACGTCTTAAACAAATTGCTCGAATGGTTACGGGTTGCATAATGGCTGACGTTAGGTCCCTTGCGTCACCTAAAGATTGTAAATTAAAAAGAATCCAACTTGAGTTTCGCCTCTAGATCGATGTGCGTTGGCAAAAATATGGCCAATCTGAACAACTGAGGTGACCGAAAGAAACCATACCGTATAAGAGGACAATATATTGGCGTATAAAGTGATAACCATTTTTGATATATGTAATGGTTAATGTACTCATAAAAAAATAATATCATCGTAAGCAAATTGGATAGCATTCCGTTTGTCACAATGAAGAATGGTGTATTTAGCTTCCGTTTCATTCAATAAACATTGATTATGACTGGATATTGGTATGTCAGAAGTGTACACACTAAAAATACACACACACACACACACTCTCTCTCTAGGATCAGATGCTTGACGGTCTATAAAAATGTCAAGAAAATTGCTTAAAGAAGAGGAATGGTGTGCAGCAGCCTCAAATTTTCAACTCATTAGTCTTTAAGTGAGGTGGCCATGAACTGACGCAATACTTTTTTTTTTTTTGATATGTCATGCAATACGTGAGAATAGGTAACTATTACATCACACAGAAGAATGGAGCAAGGAATACAGTGATCTTAATCATAATTATTTAAAAAAGGACTTTAAACAGAAAAAATTGCCGCTTGTCAACTACCCATGCTACTCCATGTTAGATTTAATTTTTTAAATTCGAGCATCTTGCTATATCGAAGACGGGGAGTAGTCCTCTGGTCTTTTACCATCAATAAGAACTTTTAGTTTATATATATGTTAAAAGTACATATATGTTTGTTTTTATTTTTATTTTTAATTTTGTTTTTGTATATATTATTTCCTCGTGGTCGGCCAGCAACAGGCTTTGGTGACACTGACTGCAGACAATGAGCAACCTCCTTACCTATAACAACAAGCTCCAAGAGAAACATTTAGGGAGCAAATTAGCGGGATTGTAAGAAGAGCGTAAATCTTTTATGGTGCACCACACAATGTGATGCACAGCACGCACGGCCGTATGCACAGCTTACTGTGCGATGGATCGATGGATCAATGGTGCATACGCACAGCTACATACGGTGCATAGCATCCATCCATAGTGCGATGGATCGATGGTGCACGCGATGCACCCACTATGCAGTGCATTGCGCGCACAGCAGAGGATCCACATTCTTGTAAGAAATAGATCAAATTGTCCGACATACACATGAATCTTATTTGTATATTCTGTGCATGTAACTAGTGTTCATTAGATTCGCACCAAAAAAAAAAAAAAAACTAGTGTTCATTAGATGAAAGTTATTTTTAATCCCTTTATGATGAATTTTGCTCATATATTTAATGATAACTCTTTTTTCTTGATATAAGATGACAACTTATTGGTATCATTACCAGAAGCGAGTATACTTCAATCAATTAGCGTCCATCCCTTCAAGATAGACATCAACTGTTAAAATCTAAATGGTCGTGGAACATATATTTTTGCCACCAAAAAGGTATATATAAAAAGAAAAGAATTGCCATAAAAATGTGAGCATATATTTCTTATATCGATCATGTGTCGAAATAACATTGATTAAAGAGAAGTGCATATGTTACGGAAGAGTCTACATATATTCATTAAACATTATCTCTTATCTCCTACCACAAAAGATAACGTTGACTAATTAAGAGAAGTGCATATATATATATATATATATATATATATATATATATATATTACAAAAGAGTCTATATATAATCATTAAACATTATCTCTTATCTTCTACCACAAAAGATAACATTGATTAAAGAGAAGAGCGTATGTTACAAAAGAGTCTATATATTCTTAAACATTATCTCTCATCTCCTACAACTTTGTGATAGATTAATGACAGGTTAGCATCATATATATATATATATATATATATATATATAAATAATTGAATGCATAGGACTAGCCTCCACGAGCATGTTCGATGGACGCCGCCTTCCGTTGGTGTGAGAGGCTCCTGTTCGCTCCCAGATAGAAACAATTCTATCATAATTCGTAAAAATAATTATATTCCAACTCATGGGAAAATGCCACGTACACCGTAGTCATGCTGACGAGCTTCATGCAATAATGCATTCACATCATCCAAGTGACATCACGCTTGCAGTAGAACGTTTCTTTTTCTTGGTAAACGCCGAAAATTTCTTCAAGGACGGTTTAAAAATTAAAGCTCGTGATGGTACCTGAGGAAGAATCACGTCCATTTAACCCGTGCTGGAACCCACTGCTAAGAGACGTGTCCTGTTTGGAACCTGGCATGTTCGAAATCTTAGCCGGCCCACAGCTACCACAGCCATGAGTCGCGTAGGAGAACTGGTCCGGGGAGGAGTGAACAGAACCGTGGTACACACGTGAGCCACGATCGAGTATCAGATACCACACATCATGGACCTTATTTCCCTTGACTTTTTGGGAGGTTGGGTTCACACGCCGGGTTTCGCCAGCAACTCATGAGGCCGAAGATCAAAGAGTCCTTTTCCTGAGTAATATAAAAAAAAAAATTTAATTATCAAAATAATTTAAATTTAAATTTATTTATTAATTTAATATAAAAATGATAAAATATCATTTTGAAAGACATTTTATCATGCCACATCACCTTCCCATTTTCTCCTCCATTTTTCACATTGATTAGGTGAGGAGAAAAAAAAGAAATGCATTTTTTGGGAGGTTGGGTTCACACGTCGGGTTTCGCCAGCAACTCATGAGGCCGAGGATCAAAGAGTCCTGAGTAATATAAAAAAAAAATTTAATTATCAAAATAATTTAAATTTAAATTTATTTATCGATTTGATGTAAAAATGATAAAATATCATTTTGAATGACGTTTTATCATGCCACATCACCTCCCCATCCTCCCCCCCATTTTTCACGTTGATTAGGTGAGGAGAAAAAAAAGAAACGCCGTTCCAAACGGCGTTTTTAAAAACGCCATATCACTTGACACTTTTAATTATTTCTCAAAAAAAAAAAATTAAAATTTTAAATTTATAAAAAAATAAAAATAATAATTTTAATAAAAATAAAAATTATCATTTCAAATTAGTATTCCTATTTCAAATTATCTTTTTAAAAAAAATTAAAAAAAAAAATTATAAAAAAATTAAAAATATCATAAAAAAGCATTGAAAAAAAATAGAAATTATAATTCAAAATGTTAAGAAAATAAAAATTTTAATTTTAATTCAAATAAAAATCATCATTTCAAATTACAATCTCCTTTTGAAATTAATTTTTTTTAAAAAAATATCATAAAAAAATTAAAAAATTATTAAAACAATAAAAAAATAAAAATTATAATTTTGAATAAATTTTTAAAATAAAAATTTAAATTTTAATTAAAATAAAAAATAAATTTAAATTATTTTCTTCATTTAAAATTAATTTTTTTAAAAAAATATGTAAAAAATATTTAAAAAATATTAAAAATTTTAAAAAAATAAAGAATACCATAAAAAAAATGAGAAAGAAATAAAAAAAATAAAAATTATAATTTTGAATATAAAGAAATAAAAATTTTAATTTTAATTCAAATAAAAACCATCATTTCAAATTACTTTTCCTATTTCAAAATATCTTTGTAAAAAAATATCTGAAAAAAATTGTTTAAAAAAAATAAAAATACCATAAAAAAGAATTTAAAAGAAATATTATAATTTATGTTTTTTTTAAATTTAAAATTTTTTTATATTTCTTTTAAATTTTAAGAAATATTATAATATAAAAATTTTCTTAAAATTTAGAATTATAATTTATATTTTTTTTAAATTCTTTTTTATGGTATTTTTATTTTTTTCAACAATTTTTTTCAGATATTTTTTTAAAAAGATATTTTGAAATGGGAAAAATAATTTGAAATGATGGTTTTTATTTGAATTAAAATTAAAATTTTTATTTTTTTATATTTAAAATTATAATTTTTATTTTTTTTGATTTATTTATCATTTTTTATGGTATTCTTTATTTTTTAAAATTTTTAAGATTTTTTTTAAATATTTTTTACATATTTTTTTAAAAAAAATTAATTTTAAATGAAGAAAATAATTTAAATTTATTTTTTATTTTAATTAAAATTTTAATTTTAATTTTTAAAAATTAATTCAAAATTATAATTTTTATTTTTTTTATTATTTAAATAAAGTTTTAATTTTTTTATGATATTTTTTAAAAAAAGTTAATTTCAAAAGGAGATTGTAATTTGAAATGATAATTTTTATTTGAATTAAAATTAAAATTTTTATTTTTTTAATATTTTGAGTTATAATTTCTATTTCTTTTCAATGCTTTTTTTATGATATTTTTAATTTTTTTATAATTATTTTTTATAATTATTTTTTAAAAAGATAATTTGAAATGGAGATACTAATTTGAAATGATAATTTTTATTTTTATTAAAATTATAATTTTTATTTTTTTATAAATTTAAAATTATAATTATAATTTTTTTATTATTTTTTTAATTTTTTTTTGGAGGGAATAATTAAAAGCGCCAAATGATATGGCGTTTTTAAAAACGTCGTTTGGAATGACATTTTTAAAAACGCCATACCAAATGATGTTTCTTTTTTTTTTTCCTCGAGTAGCCAACGTGAAAAATGAGGAGAAAAATAGAGGGTGGCGTGGCATGATAAAACGTCATTCAAAATAATATTTTATTATTTTTATATCAATCGATAAATAAATTTAAATTTAAATTATTTTGATAATTAAATTTTTTTTTTATATTACTCAGAAAAAGAACTCTCGGATCAAATGACCAGAGACGTCACACTCAATGTCCTTGGCGTGGTGCATGACATGAGGGACCAAAGGGTTCTCATATTCATGCAGGCGAGACATCATTTTCCTGGGGTCATTAATTTCTGTGTGTGTCTGGAAGGCACTGCTCCTTTTTTTTTTTTTTTTTTTTTTTTTTGTTTTGATAAAACAGATAAACTAAATCATGATCTAAGCACATCCATGAGACTCCACAAATAAAATATTAAAAAATAAAAATAAAATATTAAGAAATGGAATTGAAAGATATAGCCTAATGTAGAGATATTTTGTATTTAAATTAGCATTGGCCACGGAGATAATAGGGACCTTTTTCTTCGTGATATAGATCCAATTCGATTCTCATTAATTATATCTTGGTGTATTTTGTTTGGCGAGATATGTTGGCTTTGAGATACGAAGGTTTTTCTAAGATTTTTTCTTTTGCTTGTACTCTATAATTTCTGTTGCGGTTAATCTTTTATCGTCTGTCATCGGTGAAGAGTACCTACAAGATAAAATCTTCACAGACCGAAGTTGTATCCGACGGAGACCCTCCGATACTTAAGTCAGTGAAAGGGTTGGTGAACAGCAGATAAATAATAGAGTGGCAGAGTCTTAGCCCAAAATTATCTTATCTGTGCTGTTTGTTTATCTCCTTTTTATAAATGATTCTGATGCAACCGTCGAACACGTGGTCCCGCTTTTTATAGTGCTAAATTATCGGACCATAATCATGGAGTTAGTGGGTTGTTTATTTCCATTAATGTTCATAATATGTAGTCGATAACCGTTCATAACGGTTAGGATATGTTGAGAAGATAGGCTGACTATATATCGGTAAAAGTGATAAGTTGATAGTAGATCCGAATGAGCATCGGTCGGTAACTCTGATATGCCGATGGTCTTCGGTTGGAGGTTAATCAAGTTATCCGTTACTGACTGATAGTAGCCGACTGTCGGTCAGTCAACCGATTGTGAGTCGGTATAATATGTTCATAGTCGAAGGTCGATTGACTTGTCCCAACAATCTCCATGATTGAAGATAGTGAAAATCTCCATTCAGAATTTTTTTTTTGATTTAAAAAATTTTTTATATAAATTTTATATTTGTATTGATTGTTATCTCTTCGATTTCTCTTTTATTGAAGTCCTACTACAATACCTAGCATCTGATATTGTTGATCATGTATTTAATTTTTGATCAACTATTGATCATATATTTAGATGCATAACTTGCCGTCTAATCAGTAGCATCATTGACTTTCCTATAAATATGAGATATATTAGAAAGTCATTTAATAATTACCTCTTCCTCCAAAAATATTGATTGCCTGCAAAATTATAGTAGCATAAGACAGACCTTTTCATACTGCACTCAATTCTACCATCGGAGCAATTATGTTGTAGATCCTAACACCATAAGCTGCTATACGAACACTACAAACACTTTTTATAATAAAGCTAGCTTCACCAAATGCACCTCTCCTAGGCACTCCCATCACAATTGATGCGGGGAAAAAGGAGTTTTTTTTTTGGTAAAATGTGGGGAAAAAAAATGGAGTTGATGGCTCCCAATAAAATTAGAAATACATTAAGGCACAGCCATCAAAATTGATACAAGAAAAAAGGAGGTGGTGGCTTCCTGTAAAATAAGAAACACGTAAAGACACAAAACTACTGGAGAAGAGCCACAGGTTGCACCTACTATCAAAATTTCATCTAAAGAGGTATTATGGAGGAATTTCTGAACTTATGCGGAAGCCTTTAACAAAATCAATCGAACATGCACTACATCTTCGGTTTTGAAATAATATACACTCATTTCGTGCCAACCATATATAATAAGCAATGTAACAAATCAAAACAACTTCAGAATATCCCATAGTATAAGAAGATCTATTTCTGATAATCTGAAGAAGCTCATTCAACAATAACAAAGAAAATGCTGATGAATCCATAACTGTGGCCAGGCTTCATATCTATCCGGCCGCCATATGTCATTAGAGTATAATGTGTTGAATAGTCTCTTCTACATCAAAACATAAATCATAATTATCCGGCATGTGAAATCCATATTGAAGTAAAAGATTTTTACGAAAAGGCACTGATCTTTTTGTAATTGATATGGAATGTCCCATACTTATCTCAAACACTACTATCTGTGAAAAAAAACTTGGGTGAACAACATTCAACCATCTCATGCATGTGTTTGTACCTCAAATAGGACTCATACAGCTTTTCAGATTGTTGGCTGCATGCAGATTGGACTTCTTACTTTGTTCACTTACATAGGTCATTTTGCTATTATATCTCTCGCCTATGCGGTTGTTGCTGCCTTCTGGTAGCTTTCTGTTTGCTATGGTCTCTACGTATTGCTTAAGCTTCCTCCTGTTCATCTCAGGTTCTTGAGTGTTTTTATGGGTAGTCTTGCTATATATGTTAACGTTTCAGTTGGTTTGGTAGGGGTGTCTGTAAGTCTTACTGGGTTCTGAGTTACTTTCTGTATAAGTGTCTGCAAATCTATATTTGTGAATATGGGTTATATATTTGTTTCTGCTCAAATCTGTAACAGCTTTCTTTTATGCAATATATGCGCTTTTTCTTCACCAAAAAAAAAAAAAACTTGTACGGGAACAAAAAAAGAATATGACAACTTTCCATTTATGGGAAAAATTTAAACTTACATACAGAGGTGCTAGACATTAGTTGGGTGGATTTGGGTCGAGTTGGCTATATTTGTATGTAGACCTAAAATATATCTTTTATATCTAAATCTAAATTCAGACCTAAGAAAAATTTTATGGGGGTGTTTGATGATTCAAATGAGATTATCATGATAATCTAAGGTCACTGATGATCCTTATTCTAGAATAATTTGATCAATGTATTAGGATCCATTGATTAAAAATCCTCAAATATTCATGAGTTATCTGTTTGGTATGTCATGAATTCAAAGATCACTAGCTATATAATATCAAATGTGAGATCTTAGATTCTAGATAGATTTGTATTGACTTAACGTTGCTCCATCTCTTCCTTTACAAATTTTATGTCATTGTACATTGCATACTGCCTTCCCTCACCCTCTAAGTCGCCGCTATATTCTTTTCAGCCCACCTCCTCCCCCCACCCATCTCCCAAAAAATGAAAAAAATGCTAATTACCATATTCTAATGAAAAAGAGTGGTTCTTCTGTTCAATCCTATATATTATAATATTGCAATAAATTTACCATTCATTATCCTTAAATAAATCTTACTGCCATCTTGCTCCTACATCTGCCGTCAGTATGATGTACAACTGGGTGATGGATGATTTGAAAAGGGTTAGATTTGGTGCTAATATATGCAGAGCACAAACAAGAACCTAATATCTCTATCTAATAAAATAAAGTAAATAAAAAATAAAATAACATAATGAAGAAATAAAAAATAGATTAAAGTAAAATAAAATAATCTAATGTTTTCAATCTAGTTCATTGGCACCTCTTTTCAAGTCAAAAATACTGGGTTCATTCCTGTTACTATCAAAATTCAATTCAACTAGGATAGTCTGGAGGTAGGGATGGCAATGGGTAGGGTTTGGGTCGGGTAGTATACTACCCATCCCCAAACCCAAACTTAATACCCTATACCCAAACCCTACCCGATACCCAATCGGGTAAGAAAAGAGATACCCATCCCCATACCCAACGGGTTCGGGGATACCCGTGGGTAACCCAGTTTCCCATACCCAATCCATACCCGCCCCATACCCAACCCATACCCATCCATTCTATACCAAAAAAAAAGTAAAATAATTTTATGCATATTATCAATCAAAAATAAAATTATCAATTATATATATATACATACATACATACGCACATACACACTTCTAACACACACACATACATACATGCATACATATATGCATGCATACATATACATACATACATATATATAATTATATATATATAGAGAGAGAGAGAAAGAGAGAGAGATCATATATATGTGTGTGTATTTGTGTGTGTATATATATATATATATATATATATATATATACACACATACATATATACATATCCGAATATATATATATATATATATATATATATATATATATATATATGTATATGTATATGTATATGTATATGTATATGTATATATATATTCGGATATGTATATATGCATGTGTGTGTGTATATATATATATATATATATATATATATATATATATATATTCGGATATGGGTTCGGATATTACCCATATCCATAGGTTCGGGTCGGGTTCGGGTAGAAAATAGCACTACCCATACCCTACCCATACCCGTACTATAGTTTTCGGGTTTTACCCAAATCCGAACCCAAACCCAGTCAAACCCTATTTTTCGGGTTTGACCGGGTTCGGGTAGGGTGTATACCCATCGGGTCGGGTTAATTTTGCCATCCCTATTTGGAGGGCATTGATTGATCCACTCAACTCGTGGTGGTGGAAGATTGAGTATTGATTTTCGTTTAAGGACTGTGGTTTTGCACACATAACAAAGAAGAGAAAAACTCGTCAAATTGGCTTCGATCAGACCCTCCGATGTCTAAGTCAGATCGAGCTTTGGAAGAATAGCTGTAAAGAGAGAATATAAGAGAGAGTTAGAGTTATATAAAATATTATTCTATTCAGATTGGCCTAGTTTTGATCAGCTTTTACCTTGATTTTTCATTTTGACCTTCTCGGATTGGCTTTAGAATCGGCCTTTATAAGCTCGATATTCGAGAGTTCGACCTTTTGGAGCTTAGCTTTTGAGACTTCGGCCTTCAGGAGCTCGATCTTTCGGAGCTAAGCATTTGGGAGAGTTAGGTCCTTCAAAGCTCGACCTTTGGGAGCTCAACCTTCGAGCTCCTCACCTTAACATTGTCCTTGGTTTTCACTTTAGCCCTCACCTTCACCTTGATCTCGACCTTCACCCCGGCCTTTGCGGCTCATAGGCCCGTGGATCTGCAAGAAAGAGAAGTAGATTGATGGGTGAGGGCTTGAGAGCTTCTCAACATGAGAACTTTGAGCTATGAAATTTTCTCCCTCTTGGAGCTTGTCCTCATGGGGTCTCTTTGGCCTTGTTTATAAAAGTGAGGAAGAATGGATTCGTTATGATTTGGAGGTGGAAATTAAGAGATTGTCGTTGCTTCTTTTCTTATTGAGATTCAAATATGCCCGAATCTCTTTCCTTATATGGATCATGAATTCAATTTTTGAATTCAAATTTTTCTTGCCACATGTCCATTCATGATCGATGGGCTGATTTCACTACAAGAATATTCTTTATCAGTGACGACAAATCAACCGTTGCTAATAGAGATATTTATCGATGAATAATTATGATAAAAAAATACCACCGTTAAAGAGTCGAAGATATATTAGCAACGGCTTTAGCGACACAGAACTCGCCATCACTAATACAGAGCCTTAATATCCCTTATTCTCGATTGATTTTTTTTCCACTACGACCCCACATCCCCCGTTATTCCCCTGCCTCCAATCCCCCTTCTTCCATTGTTGCACCGTCGGAATCATGCTAGAGCCCTCGTCCCCATGCCAGCATCCCTGCATTAGATGCACTATCCCCGATGCTGGATCCACCATCCCCACACCCTCGCCTCCCTCGTTCTTCCCCTGTCGCACCGCTAGAAGCCTACCGGAGCCCTCATCTCTATGCCCCAGTCCTTGTACTACCATCACTGCATCGGATCCGCTATCCTCCATGTTGGATTCACCATCCCTCACTACAAGAAAATAAACTATTAGCTATAAAATTTTTTTTTCGCTAATAAGCCAATTTTGTCGCTAATAATAATTAGCGATAAAAATTTCGTCGCTAAAATTTTATTGCAAAAAATACCGTCGTTGATAATATTTTATGATAATTTTTTTTTTATCGCCAATAAAAGTAATTTACGATGAAATATTTTCATCGTAAAAACTAAAAATGAAAAAATTTATTTGTAAAAAAAATAATTTACGACGAAAATAACAGTCGCTAATAAATAACAAATTAATAGTGATAAAAATATATTCGTCGCTATTATTTCAAACTTTTTAGCGACAAAAATTTTTCATCGCCAAAAATTTTATTTAATTAAAAAATAAAAATTAAAAAACTTTAGCGATTAATATTTACATCGTAAATAAATATTTTTTCGATGGAATTTTACGTTGCTAATAATTATTTATGATGAAAAATTTTTCATCACTATTAATTATATATTTTTTAAAAAATTAAATTATTTTTATAATCTTTTTACGATGAATATTTCATCGGTAATAATTTCGTTGCTAATTATTTTTTTTAAAATTTGGATATATTTTTTTAAGTTATATGTATAATATTTTTTATAAATTAAAAAATTTGAATAAAAAATTTATATAATAAAATGATAAATAAATTTTATTATTTTATTATATCAAATTAAAATTATAAGAGTTTTAGAAAAAATACATCAAAGAGCCGTCACATATCGGTATGTGGAGAACGAGGTGGGGATGGAGAATGCTCGATGGAGCTCGGACCGACCTGCTGCTGGCTCAGCATCTGGATCGTCTGCTCCATGTGCGTCATCCACTCCATCATCTGGATCTGAAACTACTGATACTGGTCAACGTGTGCAGCCAGCTCCTGAGCTCGTTGCTCAGCCTGCTGTCGATTTTCGACAGCCTGCCTCTGCACCATCATCAACCGAGCTTGGCACGTAGAATAAATCTCAGTCCTAGATGATCGTGAAGATGGAGGAGTAGTGATCCCATATCCTAGATCCCTAACATAACAGGATCTCGTACTGAGCACTCGATCACAGATCTTATCATCTGTGGGTATGGTCGAGCCCTCAGAGGTAGGCTGGGATCTCATGTCGGTCATATGATCTTGAAAATAAAAATTAGAGTTATTTTAATTTTCTAATAAAGATCAAATTATGAATAAAAAATTAATTAAAAAAACTTACAAAGAGTACTTGGCTCCCTGTCGTCCACTCCCTCGACCATTGCTGATGGGTCTGCTGGTAGATATCGATTCTACTAGAAAGCTTGCCACTCTCAGCATCTCTCTGTAATTTGAGAATTATTTAAAATTTTTTTAAATAATTAGAGAAATATATCATAATTAAAAATTTAAAAAATATGTACCATGTGCTCCATGTGGAGAGCAAATAATCTCGAACCCCCACAATGCGACACAGTCTGTCTCGTCCGGTTCATCGTATTCCGGGCACATCGTCTCTGTAAAATTAGCAGTAGAATTAGTATATAATAAATATAATTTAAAAATAAATGATTAAGTTATTAAAATCTAAAAAAAAATTTAGATATGTAATCTGATATGTCGGATCCTCGTAATGCCGGTATATGGTAGTCCAATCATCGATGGTGATGCTGTCGTAGGGCTGCAGCTGCACTGCCTCCTGCCCATGAGCCTGCACCACCCGATACTTGTTGGGTAGATGTCTGGCCTGGACACCACCTTCCAAGATCTTTTCAGTACCACGCGATGCAGCAGGAAGAAAGAAGAAACAAAATAAAAAAAAATAATCAAAATATGTGGATCAGCCACAAAAGGGCTCGCCTCCACGGGGCATGCAAACTTCACTATGAAAAAGAAAATTTTACAAGAGGAGACCTCACCCTCAACCTTTGTACACCCAATTCTCTCTCACTAGAAGTTTCCCTCACAAAAGCTCTCTCTCTCTTGGAAGACCCCCTGAACTCCTGAAGTGCCTGGCGACCGCTGTCCAGGAGCCTCCTGCTCTTTCTCTCTCAGCGCTTCCGCCTCTCTCTTCTCTTAGGTTCCGTACAGGCTTCGTACGGCGCAAAAAATCGAACCCCCTCCTCTCTATTTCACGCATAGGCCCTTTTAAAGGGTTAAAACCCAATTAGATTAGGTTTAAGAGTCCTTAATCAACCCAAATCAGGTTCTGAACCGTCGGATCAAAAAACAGATCAACCCACGCCCTCCGATCACGATCGGTCCACGGAATAGTACCGTGGATCGTGCGAAACGCATGGAAAATGCCCGTGCGGTCCACAGGCCCAGCCGTGGACCGCCCGGTCCACAGTGGACCGGGGCAAAGGGCCAGTAGGCCGTTGGGCCTGGGCCGGCCTGCTCCTGCGCACGGGCTTGCGCGTGCCTGGGCAGCGCGCTCGGCTGGGCCATGCGCCCGGCTGGGCCGCCCGCCCACGTGGGTCGTGCGTCCCGCGTGAGCCTGGGTCGTGCGTCCTGTGCACCGCCGCCTGCGGCCGCACCGCTTCCGCCCGCCGCTGGCCACCGGCGGTCCTCCACCACCTCGAATCTTGTGCCAACTTTAAAAACTCGTATCTCCTCCATCCGAGCTCCATTTCAGGTGATATTGGTCTCGTTGGACTCCATTTTTTGCCGCAAACCTCACTGTGGGCTCAATGTGGGCTGAATCTTGAGGTGTCAAAACTTAACAATCTCCATCTCGACTCGATATTCGGTCTCCTCCAAACTTCGAGAGTTTTTGGATCTCCTCGCCCCCATGCCCTGGGGCAATCGCCTGCTGATCATGGATGGGCAAACATGGGAGTCGAGCCAGGCTGCTCGATCCCATCTCCGTCGTATGCTGTGCTCCTCTTGACCTGAGACCTGCTTGGGGCATCGTCCTGCGGCAATAGGAATCTCACCTTGCGACGTCGCCTCTCATCCTCCCGAGTCTCCTGTCTCGTGTCCGATCCGCCTCCTAGAGCTCCACCTCGCTCTGGGCTCCACCTGGCTCCCGAAGCTCCACCTCGCACTGGGCTCCCTGCCAGGTAATAATGTCCTCTGCTCCCCTTCTTCTCCTCCAGCATAATCCTATAGCTGCGTAACACCCTCAGGATTCCTCCACCAGCTACCGTCCTGTAGCCTCTTGAATCCAGTCTGCTAAGTGAGATAAGATTTCGCCTGAAATTGGGTATGTATCGGATCTCCCCCAATCTCCTCACTGCACCGTCATGTGTCCTCTAGCTGACCGTTCCAATGCCTCTGATCGTACAGCTCGATCCATCCGATAGATATACAGTGCCCTCACTATTCTCCAGAGAGTCAAACTGCTCCTCTCTGCAACATACATGATAGGGGCATGCAGAATCTAATATCCACTGCTGGGAAGAAGTAGATACCTCGTCAGATATCTCCAAAATATCTCCATCTGAATCGTTGCCGGCCGTCGCTACAGCAGCCACCATCCGATTTTTAAGTTGAGGGCAATCTCTGGCTAGATGCCCCAACTCTTCACACCGGTAACATCTGGTTTTGCTCAAGTCCCTTCTGGACTTGTACCGCCCTCGTTGAGATCTCCTGTCGCTCTGTCTACCACCTCCTGCTCCTCCAAAAGCCACCAAAGCTGAGCTACCGCCACCTGAGCTCGAAGCTGGGTTCTCCCTCCTGAGAACCTCATTCTGGAGTATCACCGCGGTGACCTCGTCCATCTTGATAGTGCTCTTCCCCACTAGAAGAGCAGTCACCAAGGACTCGTACGAAGGGGGAAGCGACGCTAGCAAAACCAGCGCCCTGGTCTTCTCCTCAACGTTCTCGCCAATGCTAAGGAGGTCGGTAAGGATCTTCTGGAAGTGGTTGAGATGCTCCTACATGCTCTGTCCCTCAGTCATCCACAGTTAGTAAAACTACCTCCAGAGGAAAAGAGTGTTGGTGAGAGACTTCGCCATGTACAACTCCTCGAGCTTCGACCACAGCACCGTCGGGGAAGTCTCGTTCAGCACATGGATCACCACCTCATCCGCTAGATACATGCGGATGGTACTCCCACCTGCATCTGTAACCATTTCCAATCCCACACCTCCATGGTGGTCGGCTTCTCATCGCACAAGAGAGCATCGATCAACCCCTGTTGGATGAGCACGTCCTTCATCCTTGCCTGCCATAAGGAGAAATTGCTCTTACCATCGAACTTGTTGATTTCTATTTTGATTGTTCCTGTCTTCTCCATCTTCAGTCTTACTCACCACCACTGCAATCTGCATCCTTATACCATCTTGCTCTGATAAAGAAGAAACAAAACAAAAGAAAAACAATCAAAATACGTGGATCAGCCACAAAAGGGCTCGCCTCCACGGGGCATGCAAACTTCACTATGAAAAAGAAAATTTTACAAGAAGAGACCTCACCCTCAACCCTTGTACACCCAATTTTTTCTCACTAGAAGTTCCCCTCACAAAAGCTTTCTCTCTCTTGGAAGACCCCCTGAACCCCTGAAGTGCCTGGCGACCACTGTCCAGGAGCCTCCTGCTCCTTCTCTCTCAGTGCTTCCGCCTCTCTCTTCTCTTAGGTTCCGTACGGGCTTCGTACGGTGCAAAAAATCGAACCCCCTCCTCTCTGTTTCATGCACAGGCCCTTTTAAAGGGTTAAAACCCAATTAGATTAGGTTTAAGAGTCCTTAATCAACCCAAATCAGGTTCTGAATCATCGGATCAAAAAACAAATCAACCCACGCCCTCCGATCACGATCGGTCCATGAAATAGTGCCGTGGACCGTGCGAAATGCGTGGGAAACGTTCGTGTGGTCCACAGGCCCAGCAGGTCGCTGGGCCTGGGCCGGCCCGCTCCCGCGCGCGGGCCTACACGTGCCTGGGCCGCGCGCCCGGCTGGGCCGTGCGCCCATCTGGGCCGCGCGCCCGCCTGGGCCGCCCGCTCGCGTGGGTCGCGCATCCTGTGCGAGCCTAGGTCACGCATCCCTCACACCGCCGCCTGCGGCCGCGCCGCTGGCGGTCCTCCACCGCCTCGAATCTCGTGCTAACTTCAAAAACTCGTATCTCCTCCATTCGAGCTCCGTTTCAGGTGATCTTGATCTCGTTGGACTCCGTTTTTTACCACGAACCTCGCTGTGGGCTCAATGTAGGCTGAATCTTGAGGCATCAAATCCTAACAGTACCGATGCTGATGCATGTAATGGTGATAATCCTTGAAGCATATGGGTAGATAGGTATCGATCGCTCGCCTCACACGATCATCCTCGAAATCGATGATATCCAATACACCCTGCCAATAACAAACATTAGAAGAATACTATGCAAATTAAATATTTGTAATATAATTTATTTTATCTATAAGTGGGTGTAGAAAATTTGTCTCTGAGTCGGGACAACATGACGCCAATTGAAGAGCATTGTCGGGGCATAGCTGCGGTATATGATGTCTAGCTCGGTCTGCCATGGCTTACACCATCCTCTAATGGGTTTGGTGTAGCCGGCCGGTATCTCTATCCAGAGATGCTGTCTCAGGTGCTCACATCTCCAACGCTCTAAAGTGAGATTCTTCGATGGACCTCGCCCTCGTCTGACCATCAATGTAGATTGATCTGAAACAATAATAAATAAATCATTAGTATGATCCAAATAAAAGAATTAAATTTGATTATATATAAAGTGTAATGATTAATACCACTGGGACCAGTCTCACTGGGATCCGCCTCACTAGGACTCAGCTTACTCGTAGTCGGCTCACTGGGACCTGCTAGTGCAGGACCCTCTGACATTGGAGCCGGTGAGGCAATGGAGATCGATGAAGGTGCCTCAACCTCTGAGCTGTCTGCAGGTAACTGTGAATGCGACCGTCTCTATCTCCTGATGCCATATCTGCAAGAATTGAGATGTAAATAAATACAATATTATATAATAATAATAAAAATCAAATAATGTTATAATGAATACAATTATATCGCTACATATCTGGAGAACAATGGATAGATAACTATTGAATACCACATAATGAAACAAAATATCAACTATTAACAATAATATTATTATTACTTTTTCAAAAAGTCCGAATACGGGACATTCAAATTTCAATCTCGATGAAGATCGAAACTTGAATGGGAATCTACGGCTCAATGTAATTTAAATACCATCTCTGAAGGTGCATTTGAAGATGAATTTCTAATTTATCAAAAAGAAATAACTTCGTATTAAAATTTCTTGATCAAAAATTTTAATAGAGTTTTCTCTAAAATAGAAATATCTTTTTTATTTATCATTTCAGTAGTATACAAAATAGCACATAAAATAATTTAATTATAACAAGTAACAGCAATGTGCATTGTGTTAGTGAAAAAATAATCAGTCAAATAATTAACTAACTTTAGCAGTAACATAAAAAAATAATAAGTAACAATTATAATAATATACAATAATCATAATAATTCGGGTGTCCTAACCCAGCTCGGCATGGACTGGACCGGACTCAACTCGACCCCACCCGACCCAGCCCGACCTACCCTGGCTCCCCCGACCCACCCCAGCCTGACCCAACCCGGCTCCACCCGACTTGCCCCAGCCTTTCAGACCCGACCCGACCCGTCCCATCCCAGCCCGACTCGACCTGCCCCGCCCCAGCTCCGCTGTCCGAACCCAGGTGACCGTCCCGGCATGCCTGTCGCGGCACACGATGGCTTGTAGGCCCCACGCGACTGCGGGCCGCCGTCCCGACCTGGCGGCTGTCCCAGCATGCTGTCTGCAACACGCAGTGGCCCGCAGGCCCCACACAGCCGCGGGCCGCCGTCCTGGCTAGGCGGCCCTCCCGGCACGCCGGCTGTGGCACGTGGCAGCCCGGAGGCCCCATGCGGACGGCCAACATGCGGTGGCTTGCATGCCTCATGCGGCCGCGGGCGGTTGTCCTGACCCAGGCGGCCTGCAGGACCGTCATCCCGGTCAGGCGGCCGTCCCAGCACGTCGGCTGCGGCACGCAGCGGCCCGCAAGCCCCACGTGGTCGCCGGCCTCCGGCCGTGGCATATCTGTTGCGGCACACCCTCCCAAAAAAAAGAGACTTACCGACGGTGGCGGCGGAGGTGGTCGGGATGCCGGAGGGGACATCGGAGGGGAAGGAGCTCAGGACGTGCACGCGAGGAGAAAATGCCCGAGGGGGAAGAGGAAGAAAAATAGATTTTTGATGGGACTTGATGGGACGCAGGGTATTAGCGATCAAAATTTTCATCGCTAATAATTCTTTTCATCGCCAATAATTTGAATGAATAATTATTTACGATGAAAACTAAGTTCTGTCGCTAATAGTTTTCGCCATAAAAAAACTTCCTGTTGAAAAAATTCATATCCCAAAAATTATTATTTTCGATGAAAATAAAATTTTCATCGCTATTTAGCTTATTAGCGATAAAAATTAAAAGATTTCCGTCGCTAATAGTTTTCGCCGTAAAAAAAATATTCCCGCTAGAAAATTAATGCCTCGAGAATTTATTATTTACGATGAAAAACATCATTTCATCGTGAATTACATAATTAGGGATAAAAATTATTTTTCATTGCTAATAATCAATAAAAAAAATTTTCTCATTCAAAGAAGAATTTTTTTAAATGAAAAATTTAAAATATGTCTTGTTCCCTATTTTATTTTTTTTCATTCATTTTTCATTCATCTCTTAATTTGGATAATGCAGTAATAATATGTATATATATGTGTGTGTGTGTGTGTGTGTATATATAGAGATATGTATGTATGTATATGTGTGTGTATATATATATGTGTATACATTCTTGGTACGAAGCAACAATCCCAATCTCACACTTAATGCCTACTCCTGGAACAAGACCAAATCGTGTCCACTCCCTAGGGTTTATCTGCCACTCCGCCGCCGCTGCCACCCTTGCCTCCCTTCCCCCCAAGCTTCGGCTGTTGGGTTTGGCGGAGATGGAACCAGTGACTATCGAGTCAGTGGAAACCGGAGCTTTGTGATAGCTTAGGTCGTCGAGTCCACTGTCATCGGTGATGCGATCATTTTCTCTATTTTTTTTCAGAAATCCACAAGTACCTACAGATGAGAGCATTGCGTGGGGATCGGTGAGTTGTTCTTTGATTGCATATATCTTAGATCTGCTCTGAAGTCCAAAACACTTCTAATTTAATCTTATTATGGTTTGGCGTTGTTCTAAATTTGATCTGATTTGGTGATTATTCTTTTAGTTGGGAATCTAAATTAATCCTACCCGTTTGATCAGTCATGTGGTATCAAAATCAAATCATATAAATACCGATTATCATCGAAATCAAATCATGTAATTTACTAGGGCACTACGTTCCCTAGCTTGCCGAGCTCTTATATGAAGAAAATCAAGCAAAGATTTCTATATAAATTTCAAGAGTCTAATGGTAAGATATTTATATAACTAGATGCATGAACATTTCTGGATTGAAGTTACATTATATATGACTTTTCATATGCCCCACCATTTGCCCCAAGATTTCTTTATTTTGAACATATTATTTTTTAAAATTATCTTATAATTTTTTATAAATATAAAAAAAATTATTATAATATATATCCTTCAATATGAAAACTTAATAAAGGTTTGAAAATTTTTTTAAACATTAGCAACGAAATTTTACGTCACTAAAACCACTTCTAACATCGAAAACTCCTTCTAAATTGCTAATACTTTAATTTTTTTAAATTTAAAATTTTATATTTTCTAACTATTAGTGATGAAAAATGTTCATCATAAATAATCAATGATTTGTGACAATATTATGATTTATCATCACAAATAATTTATTATTCATGATGAATAATTTTTATCATAAATTATCTTTATTTTTTATTTTTTAAAAAATTAACTATTGGCGATGGAAATATAGTTTTGCATCGCTAATACTAAAACTATTAGCGATGAAAGTATTTTTATCATAAATATTTGATAATTTATTTTAATTTTTTATCTTTTAATTATTATGATTAAAAAATTTATCGTTAAAAGTTGATTATTAGCGACGAAACTTGTTCTAAGTCGTAAATACCTAACTTTTTAAAATTTTATATTTTTTTAATTCCTCAATTATTAGCGATGCAAAAATTTATCATAATTTCTTAATATTTTTTGATGAAAAATTATTATTTCATCATAAATATTCTGATGATCTATGACGTTAATCTTTCTGTCATAAATAATTTTTATGTTTTAAATTTTTAATTTATCTAACTTTTTAATGTATTAACGATAAAATTTTTGTCAGTAATAACTTTTATTTACAATAAAAAATCAAATTTCATCACAAATAATTAAATTATTTGTGACACAAATTTACGTTGCAAATATCTAAAAATATGAAAATTTTAATTTTATTGTAATGTTAGCGATGAAATTTTTCATCATAAATAATTGATTATTTATGACAGAATATGACTTTTCATCGCAAGTACTCATTATTTGTGACGTAATATTTTTATTACAAATAATTAATAATTTTTAAATTTTTTATTTTTTCTCATATAGTAGAGATGAAAAGTTATCATCGTAAATAATTTAGTTTTTATCGTCAATACTTCATAATTTATGATGCATAATTTTTATCACAAATAATTTCTAATTTCTAAATTTTTTAATTTTTTTATGTATTAGAGATGAAAAATTTTTATCATAAATAATTGATATTTATAATAAAAATTAATTTTTATTGCTAGTACTTCATTATTTATGACGTAAATATTTCATTGCAAGTAATCTTTAATTATTAAATTTTTTAAATTTTTTATTTTTTTCAAATATTTGTGATAAAAAATTTTCATCATAAATAACTAATATTTATGATGAAAATTTAATTTTTATTATAAATTCTTCTATTATTTATGATGAAACTATTTTCATCGCTAATATTTGAAAACTTAAAATTAGAATAAATATTTTATTATTTGTGATGATTAATTTCATCACAAATAATTTATAATTATGATGAAATTTTTTTCATCATAAATATGCATCTATTTGTGATGAAAAATAATTTTTATCATAAATAAATAATTATTAACATTGAATTTCTATTTTCATCGTAAATATCCTTATTTGCAATGAAATATATTTTTGTCGTAAATAAATTCATCGCAAAAAGTAGCATTTCTTGTAGTGCCTGCACCCCTGCCTCCCCCTTCTTCCCCACCTCCCCCGTTCTTCCCCTGTCGTGAAGTCGAAAGCTTGTCGGAGCCCCCATCCTTGCGCCCCAGTCCCCACTCTACCATCACCGCGTCGGATCCACCATCCCCCATGCTGGATCCATCATCCCCACGCCCTCACCATTCCCTCCTCTTCTTCCCATCCCCTGGTGAGTATTAGCGATGGTGGCGGTGACAGTGACAGAGTTGTCGCCACACACCGCTCCCTCCTCTTCCAAATTTTCATATTTAAATTAAAATTTTTGATATTTTTTTAAATTATTGATGTTTAAATTTAATTTATGTATGGGACGTGCATCCTGATCCTTTCCATTTGCAATGCTGCTCAGTATTTTGGAACCCCAAGGGTTGGATTTGCCTGGATGCTTTGCTGGAGTGGTAGGGGTACCACCTCCATGGAAGCTCTAGCTCAGCCTATCGACATGGGATGCGTGACCCAATTGCCTTGGGCGATAGTCCCTGGTGCACTGGTCGCACGATCCAATCATCCTGCGATCGAAGCCTGCATGTGCGGGATGCACGTCCCAGCCCTCCCTATTTACAATGCTGCTCGATACTTTAGAATCTCTGTAGTGAGATTTGTCTGAATGCTCTGTTGGGGTGCTAGGGGGGCCACCTCCATGGTTGCCCTAGTTTGGCCCATTGGCATGGGATTCATGACTCGACCATCTTAAATGGCAGTCCCTGGTGTGTAGGGCATGTGGCCTAGTCATCTAGCGCACCCTAAGTCTGCATGCATGGGATGCACATCCTGGCCCTCTCCATTTGTAATGCTGCTGGATATTTTGGAACTTCCTAATTTAAAAATTTTAAAAATATTGCATTGCCTAGAATCATAGATCCATCTTTTGATTAATGTGCATATTCTACGACATCCATATATTTATATATTTCTGTATGGATAGAAAAATTATATACATTGATCAATTGATTGTCAAGTATGGATAGTTTGAAAAATATAAATAATTCTAAAGATCATTATAGTAATCAAATGGTATGTTGAGAGTTCGAAAAAAATTTTAGACAGTATTTTTTTTAGTTCTCCTCACACACAGTATTTTTTTTAGTTCTTCTCACACATTTTAAGCTATGTGGAGAGATGTGTGAGGAGAATTAAAGAGAAATATAGTCGAAATTTTTTTTGCCCCCAATTGCATATCATTTGATTACTATAATTGATCTAAAAAATTAATATAATTTTTGAATGGTGTTGGTACAAAAATCCACCTGTGCCGGAGAAGCTGGAGTTGTGGGGGTCGCGGTCGCCGTCGGGACCTGCAAAAGAAGTCTAAACCGGAGGTGGGGTTGCTCCGGCAAGATCCTCCGACGCTCAAGTCAGTTCTCTGCCTCAACAAGAATGGAGTGCTTGAACGAAAATTTTAGCAGAGTTTTGGGATAGAAAATAGAGCTTAGAGAATAACGTATCTGGGGTCCACCTTTTATAGGCGGAGGGAGCAACAGACTGATAGTGATGTTTGTAACCGTCTGGCAGTGGGCTGCCCAGGAGTTTGTTGCGAAGAGTAGTGGAGTGGACCTGTGGCTATCACCGGGGCGTGCCATGTGGAGTCTGCCACGGAGAGCGGAGCGGCGTCCGTTGTCGCGGCTTGCCAGAGAATGGAAGAATCGTGCGGTATCCATCGCAGAAAGTGGAGTAGGATCGTGGCCATTATTGTGGCCTGCCAGGGAGTGATGGAGCCGCGTGGAATCCATCGCAGGAAGCGGAGCAGTGCTGTGGTCGTTATTGCGGCCTGCCAGGGGGTCCAGGCCTATCAGCCGGAGTTCGGCTGGGGTGTCTGGCGGAGAGAGGTGGCTAGCCACCCGTCTGAGAGGAGCTCGGAGTCCGGCTCTCGCAGGAGTTCGGATGGAGTCTTCCTTCAGTCAAAGTCGGGGGTGAAGTCCGGCTCTTGTAGGAGTCTGGGCAGAGTCTTCCTGTAAGCGAAGTCGTGGGTGGAGCCCGGCTCCCGTAGGAGTCCGAGCGAAGTCCTTGTACAGCCAGAATTGGGAACGAGGCCCGGCTCCCGTAGGAGCCTGGGTGAAGTCTTCCCGTAGCAGGAGCTGGAGACAAGATCTGGCTCCCATAGGAGCCCGGGCGAAGTCTACCTGCAATCAAAGTCAAGGGCGGAGTCCGGCTCCCTTAGGAGTCCGGACGAAATTTACCAGCAATCAGGGTCGAGGACGGAGCCCGGCTCCCGTAGGAGTCCGGGCGAAGCCTTTCCGCAGTTGAGGTCGGGGATGAAGTCCGGCTCCTGTAGGAGTCCGGGCGGAGTCTTCCCGTAGCCGGAGTCGGAGATGAGGTCTGGCTCCCGTAGGAGTCCGGGCTGAGTCTATCTGCAATCAAAGTCAGGGATGAAGTCCGGCTCCCTTAGGAGTCCGGACGAAGTTTACCTGTAAGCAAAGTCGTGGGTGGAGCCCGGCTCTCGTAGGAGTCTGGGCGAAGTCCTTGTGCAGCCGGAATTGGGAACGAGGCCCGGCTCCTGTAGGAGTCCGGGCGAAGTCTTCCCGCAGCTGGAGCTGGAGACGAGATCTGGCTCCCGTAGGAGCCCGGGCGAAGTCTACCTGCAATCAAAGTTAGGGGCGAAGTCCGGCTCCCTTAGGAGTCTAGACGAAGTTTACCAGCAGTCGCGGTCGAGGACAGAGCCCGGCTCCCGTAGGAGTCCGGGCGAAGCCTTTCTGCAGTCGAGGTCGGGGATGAAGTCTGGCTCTCGTAGGAGTCCGGGCGGAGTCTTCCCGTAGCCGGAGTCGGAGATGAGGTCTGGCTCCCGTAGGAGTCTGGGCTGAGTTTACCTGCAAACAAAGTCAGGGATGAAGTCCGGCTCCCTTAGGAGTCCGGACGAAGTTTACCTGTAAGCGAAGTCGTGGGTCGAGGATGGAGCTCGGCTCCCGTAGGAGTTCGGGCGAAGCCTTTCCGCATTCGAAGTCGAGGATGAGATCCGGCTCCCGTAGGAGTCCGGGCTGAGTCTACCTGCAATCAAAGTCAGGGGTGAAGTCCGGCTCCCTTAGGAGTCCAGACGAAATTTACCAGCAATCGGGGTCGAGGATGGAGCCCGGCTCCCGTAGGAGTCCAGGCGAAGCCTTTCCGTAGTCAAGGTCGGGGATGAGATCCGGCTCCCGTAGGAGTCCGGGCGGAAATCTGATAGTTGTGAGAATCTACCGTTGGAGAAGTTCAGCCGTTGGCGAAGTCCGAGGTAGTTCGGATTGGAGTTGAATCTGGTTGGAAGAAGTCTGGAAGGGATTCGGAGAACAGCTGATAGTCGTAGAAAGTCGGCTGGCGGCGGAGCTTAGTAAGCGCTTAGGGCGGTTTAGTAGATAACTGGGGGAACTCATGTTGAAGGAGCTCGGGTGGTGTAGTGGGAGTTCGTCCGTCGGGGGAATTCAGTCAGCACTGTGGGAATCCGACTGTTGGAGAAGTCCAGAGAGATACCATCTGCGGTCGAAAGTCGGAGGAGTCTTGGGAGGGTCAATCCTGTTAAGAACTTCGGCTGAGGGTATTTTATACCCAACACCAGTCCCCCTACTTTCAAGTTCGAATTTCGAATGAAGGAAGTACAGAAAGATTGTCGCAGCCGAAGTTGCTCCCTCGATGTCTGCGTGCGATCGCTCTCAGATATTTTGACATTTAATGCACGTGCGTCGGAGTCTTTTCAAATCGAGGCGATCCGAAGAGGCTCTTTTGGAACCTGCAGCGGAACGGTGCTCAAGGTGTGGCGCAATAAAGGCACTGTCAGCCGTCTGCCACTTTTTAACCGTCCGCTGCGGTGAGTGGGACAGGCGGCGAAAAGGGACCGGCTAGAGGGGATTCGCAATCGTCATTATGCCGGATCTCAGGGCCTATTTAAACCCGCACTCCTCCTCCAAGAGTCCCGTTCTATCCGACGGTCTCGTTCTGGCATCCTTCTTCTTCCTGAGAACTTCAATTTTTCTCAGCGCCCTTTCCAGCCTTAGGCATTCCTCGAGCCATCCCCATTTCCTCACCTTCGTACTTCTCCAAATCGCTTAGGTTAGTCTCGGAACTCCTTCCCCTTTTTGTTCTTCCTTTTGCCGTTCGATCTTTCTTCCTCTTGCTCTGCACATCAGTCCCCCGGGACCTTGTCCGTGATTTTCCTCGATTTTTAGGGATTTCACCTCTGTAAGTGGTCTTCGTGTGATTCTAGATGTCTTCCAGGGGTTCTTCTTCTAGCGGCTCTAGGAGTTCGTCTGTCTCGATCTCCCAGAATCCTCAGGTGGTGGATGAACCAGTAGGTAGAGCTGAACCTCATCCGATTTTTGCACCGGACACCATTCCTTGTTCTCTGACTTCGGACGAACTCCAACTGATAAGAGTTCAGTATGGGGTTCCTCCAGAGTACGAACTGAAACTTCCTGGCCCGTCCGACCGGGCTAGTGCCCCTCCCTCCGGCTGCTTCTGCCTGTACCAGGAGGCCTTCCGTGCCGGACTCCGGCTTCCTCTGCCGCCTTTTGTCTTTGCTCTTTTCTGATTTCTGGATATTTCTCTGGCTTCGGTTGCACCGAACTCCTTTGGTTTTTGATAGGGTTCCTCTCTCTTTGTCATGTAGTCGAAGTCCAGCCCACCCTTTCCTTGTTTAGATACTTCTACACCTTCAAGTGTCATCCCACGATAAAGGATTGATGGTACTTCTCCCCTCAGTTCAGTAGGAAGGGGTTACTGAAGGGTGCCCCTTCTTCTATCCATAACTGGAAGGAGAAGTTTCTTTATGTTCGATGCCCGACCTTGAGGCTAGAGTTGCCCCCTTGGGGCTTCCTGAGGGACTCCGTCCGCCGGGCGCCCAGCCTGGAGGGAGACGACCATCAAGCCTCCCAAAAACTCCTCAAATATCCAACTCTTTCTCTCTCCAACCTCCTGAAGGAGCAGTTTCTGTTCAACATCGGCCTGAGCCCCCTGGATCCCACCAGTATTTCATCTCTCTTTTTTTTTTCTTTCTTTTCCTTTCATCTCTTTCTCCCGCTTCTCTTCTTTTCTTCTTTTTCACGCCCTCCTTTTCTTTTCTCTTTCTCTCTCTCTCTCTCTCTTTTTTTTAGGCACGGACGTCGAAGAAGCACAGATGCTTGCCAGGGGCCTGAAGGCTCTCAAAAGAAAGGGCGCCGCGGCCTCCGGGCCGGTGAAGAGGGCCAGAGCGGAGGGGACGAATTCGGCCGCACCTGCCCAAGCAACCTCAGCTGTCGATGTCCTTCCAGACACTGAGCGTCCCGCCGCTCGGGCCTCCCCGAGGGGTTTGAGCTCTCCTACCGAGGTCCCCACTTTAGAGACCCATCCTGAGGAGGTGCCAGGGGGTGAGAGGAGGAAGAGGAGGAAGACCTTGGCCCGTAGGGTCGGCAGTCGTCGGGCTGCCACTGAAGAGTCCCGCGGCTCTGAAGAGGAGCAGGGGGATGATCCCTTTAGTGACAGGGATCTAATAAAAAAGCTGGTAGACGGGTGCTCACTGCCCGAAGTCATCTAGAGGATCATCCGCGTTGATCCTACACAACGAGTCTGGGACTCGCTGGGGGCCTTCCTCGAGGTAAGTAGATTCGTCTTCCTTTTTCCTTTCGCTTCTTCATTTAATTAACTTCCCAGCTCCCATTCTGACTCTCCGGTCGCCCTTGCAGCTCGGGCACCAACTCCTCGCCAACATCGAGATGATAAACAAGACGGTGGAAGGTCAGCAGGCTGAGGCTGCCCGCCTTAAGGAAATGGCCCTCGAGGTGGTCGGTCTCCGAGAGGCGCTTGAGAGAGAGAGACAGACCTCGGTGGAACAGAAGGCCGACCTGGAGGAGATGGTGAGGAGGGCGGAGGCCGAGGTTGCCAACATGGTGGAACAGATCCCGACCCTGGTCTCGGAGGTCAGGAGTCAAGCGGTGGAGGAGTTCAAGACTTCCACCGAAATGAAGAAGTTGAAGGTTGAGTTCAGCCAAGCCGCATTCAATAAAGGGTTCGAGCTCTGCCAAGAGAAGATGGTTGTGAAATTCTCCGAGCTCGACCTCAGCTTCTTGGATGAGGCATCCGAGGATGAAGCCGGACCCTCCACCACCGTTGCAGCCGCCGAGGTCCACCCCCCAGAGGTGCCGAGTCCCCTCGTTGATCCAGAGGTCCAAGACCTCTAACTTTGTATTCTTCCTTTATTGCCATTTTTCTTCTTTCTTTTGTCTTCAAGAAACGTTCAGTCAATAAAATTGGTCTCCTCCTTTTGGGGGACTTTTCTTCTCTTCTTTTTCTTTCTTTCTTTCTTCTTCTTTGTAACGAGCTGCATTTTAACGCGTTGACCTCCCGATGGCAACGTCCTGCCGAAGCGCTTCCCTTGCCTCAGGAGATTCCACTGAAATCTACAATCTAGCGGCTGAAAAAGAAAGTCCTCCATTTAACAAAAAGGTCGAAAAAGATGGAAGGCGAGCTTCGCAGGTTGAGGGAGAGTCATTCTGAAGCCACCGCGGAGGCCACCTACTTTCAAAATCTCCACGTGAAGGGGATCATGGAGTACAGCCGGAGGAAGGCGAACTTTGAGAAGGAGCTTGAGGAACACAAGAAGCATGCCAGCGATCAAATTTGGGCTCAAGCCGTCAAAATCAGTTCCCTCAGGGTGGAGCTGTCGACTGCCCGAGATAGGATTGGCCAGCTGGAGGGAAGCTCATCCCGGCCTTTGACTCGGGCCGACAGCGATCGGGAGTGATCGAAGAAGGTCTCCGACCTCCAGCAGCAGCTCCAGGATGCCGAGGCGAGCTACGATGCATACCGGACTGGCTGGCGCAAGCAGGTGGACGAATACAAGGGGAGACTCAGGGTGGCGACCGACGAAGTTGCCCGTCTTCAAGGGCAGCTGGCTGGCAGGGCTCAGCTCGCTTCCTCTCAGGATTCCAACGAACTCCAATCCTTGAGAAGAACTGCAGAAGAGCTTTCTATCACCCTTGGGGGGAGAACGGTCGAGCTGCAGCAATTGAAGATCCAGCTGGCATGCGAGCAGCAGGCCGTCAAGGACGCGGAGGCAAAATCCGAGGTCCTGAGAAAGAGGCATCGAGAGGTGGAGAATGAAAGCCAGCGACTCCGTCGGGTGTCCAAGGACATGCTGCTGAAAAAGAGAGAGCTAGAAGAAGAAGTTGAAAATCTGAGGCAGTCCTTGATGAGGAGTGAAGCAGATAATTCAAGGTCGGAAAGAGCAGAGCTTCCCTAGGACTCTTTTTGGCCTTCCGTCTTTCCATGCATACATTTTCTCTTTTGTTGTTTTGTTTGGTTCTTGTGGTTTTGCTTTTCTTCCTTTAGCCTTCTGGGCTTCGTGGTGTATATTTCGCAAATGAAATGAAAAGAGAATTTTGTGTTACCTCATCCACGTATTGTATTAAATTATCGTCCATCGAACTTCTTTTGTCTTTTGACTTGTCCGACGTCGATGTCGTTTGGAGGTGCCCAGTCGTCGCCACGCTGATTTGCTTTTCTTATCGTCCATGGCTGTAGGCTCAAGCTCAGTGGTCCGAACTCCGTATTACCTCGAAGGGGTCGTTATTTTCTTGACCTGCATCGAGAGCCTTCTTAGAGGCCGGGGATGTTTGGTAGGAAATCTCGTCTTTGTTGAGACGAAGTTCCCTATGTTTTTGGTGCAGTTTATTTTTCATCTGTTGCTGATGTAGTTCGTCGCTTTTCCTTTTTAATTTTTCTTCTCTTTTCTGAGCGAGGGTCCTCCCCTTGCTTTTCGCGGGGTCGCGTAGAGGTGTGGAGGTGCCATTGAGGGGACTTTTCCCTTTATCTGATCATGTTGGGTGACCAGATTTTTGTCATCGTCAGGATGAGGTCCTCCTTCTGTCCTTGACGTAGTCGATCTCAGCTCAGGTTAGGACGAGGTTCTCCTTCTGTTTCCAACAGGGCTGCGGGGGCACATAAAGGTCGTTGCAAGGGCCTCTCCCCCAATCCGATTTTAAAATAATCAGACTTTCATTTTGCTCATGTTAGGACGAGATTCTCCTCCTATTCCTAACATGACCACGGGGGCATTTAAGGGCCGTTATATGGGCCTCTCCCTCGATCCGATCTTAAAATAATCAGACTTTCATTTCGCTCATGTTAGGATGAGATTTTTCTCCTGTTCCTAACATGACCACGGGGGCGTTTAAGGGCCGTTATATGGGCCTCTCCTTCGATCCGATCTTAAAATAATCAGACTTTCATTTTGCTCATGTTAGGATGAGGTTTTCTTCCTGTTCCTAACATGACCACGGAGGCGTTTAAGGGCCGTTATATGGGCCTCTCCCCCGATCCGATCTTAAAATAATCAGACTTTCATTTTGCTCATGTTAGGATGAGGTTCTCCTCCTGTTCCTAACATGACCTTGTTTTAATTGTTTGAAGGGGTTATCCCCAATCGTAACAAGTCCATGCCAAAAGGGAAAGACATGCAAAGTCGAAAAGAATTTTGATTCAAAGCAAAGTCGTGAGTAGTACATTTATCGATTTCTCGAGTCCCATGGTCGTGGAAGGTCTGCTCCTCCTTGAGGCCCTCCGGCGATGGAGTCGATGGTCCCGATTGGAGGCCGATCTCCGGGCTGCTCCTCCCTCCTTGGTGGTTCAGGCTGCGGCAAGGCCCTTGGCCGATCTTCTCTACCCTCAGGCCGGCGTCGAATGAACCTATTGAGTCGACCTCACCGGATGAGCTCCTCGATCTCATCTCAGAGCTGGATGCATTCCTCCGCGTCGTGGTCGTGGTCACGATGGTAGAGACAGAACTTGTTAGGGTTGCGCTTCCCGGGGTGTGTGCGCATCCTCTCTGGCCTAGGGAGCTGCTCCCTGACCTCCATCAGTACCTGAGTCTTCGAGGCATTGAGGGGGGCGTAGTTGCGGAATCTTCCCGGTGGAGAACCCCGCCGAACTCTACGGTCCGAACTTCTCTGCCTACGTACCCAGGGAGGAGAATGGACACGCTTATGCCCGGGAGGAGTTCGAGAACGTGGCCGAGCTTCTCTCGCGGACTTACTCGAGTCTCCCGCCTGCCACTCTCTCGCAGTCTCCTCATCCTTCATTTTGAAGGCTTCTTCCGCTTGAGCGTACCCTTCAGCCCGAGCCAACAGATCGGTAAAATCTCTGGGGTACTTCTTCTCTAGGGAGAACAAAAGGTCATTCTTCTGAAGGCCGCCCTTCAGAGCGGCCATTGCTACCGATTGGTCCAAATTTCGAACCTCCAGCGCTGCGATATTGAAACGATTGATGTAGGCCCGAATGGACTCCCCCTCCCTCTGCTTGATATTGATGAGGGACTCTGAACCCTTCCGGGGGCGTCGGCTGCTGACAAAATGGGCCACAAATTGGTGGCTCATCTGATCGAAGGAAAAGATGGTACCCGACTTCAGCATCGAGTACCAGTTTCTCGCCGCTCCCTTCAAGATGGATGGGAAGGCTCAGCACAGAATGGCGTCGGGTGCGCCATGAAGCAGCATCATCGTCCGAAAGGCCTCCAGATGATCAATCGGGTCCGAAGTCCCATCGTAGCTTTCGAACTGGGGGAGTTTGAAGTTTGGCAGGATCAGTTCCTGCATGATCATTTGAGAAAAGGGAGGGTCAGTGCAAATATCCTCACCATAAGTGGAGGGAGCATGGCGTAGTTCTTCGATCCGTCGGTTCATCTCCTGGAGCCTCTGGTCCAGGAAATCTTCTCGACTTCGGGTCTCGAGGGTCCTCTGGCAGAATGGAGGTAGAGATCTTCCAGGGGTGGAGTCGTGATCCGACTGAGGGCTCTCCACCCTCGGGTTCGTCTTCCCAGGAAAGACGGGGCGGCTGGCCCAAGTGGCCCGCCCTACTGTCGGATTTTGGTGTTCCAGTGACACTCTTTCCAGGCGCACTAATGTCTACGGCTGCTGCTGCTGCTGCATGGCCTGCACAGCTTTAGTGAGGCCTCTGACCTGCTGCACCAACAGATCAAATTGCTCCGCGCCGACCGCCGTTGCCGGAGGAGGAGGAGGAGGCTGGGAAACTGGAGGTGAGGCCGGAGCCTGAGATCTGGCCGCGGAGGCCATGGATCGTCGCGTGGACGCCTTGCGGGGAGGCATCGGGCAAAGACCAAGTGGAGGAAGGAGGAGAGGGCACCGGAAAAGATGCCCGGGGGCGGTCCCGTTGAGCGCTCCTTTAAGAACAAGGGTACTTTGAAGACACACCCCTTCCTCTAGCGCCAATCCAGATGTTGGGTATAAAATACCCTCAGCCGAAGTTCTTAACAGGATTGAACCTTCCAAGACTCCTCCGACTTTCGACCGCAGATGGTATCTCTCCGGACTTCCCCAACAGCCGGATTCCCACAGTGCTGACTGAATTCCCCCGACGGACGAACTCCCACTACACCACCCGAGCTCCTTCAACATGAGTTCCCTCAGTTATCTATTAAACCACCCTAAGCGCTTACTAAGCTCCGCCGCCAGCCGACTTTCTACGACTATCAGCTGTTCCCCGAATCCCTTCCAGACTTCTTCCAGCTAGGTTCAACTCCAATCCGAACTACCCCGGACTTCGCCAACAGTTGAACATCTCCAACGGTAGATTTCTACAACTACCAGATTTCTGTCCAGACTTCTACGAGAGCCAGATCTCGTCCCCGACCTCGACTACGAAAAGGCTTCGCCCGGACTCCTACGGGAGTCGGGCTCCGTCCTCGACCCCGATCGCTGGTAAACTTCGTCCGGACTCCTAAGGGAGCCGGACTTCGCCCCTGACTTTGATTGCAGGTAGACTTCGCCCGGGCTCCTACGGGAGCCAGATCTTATCTCCAGCTCCAGCTGCGGAAAGATTTTGCCCGGACTCCTACGGGAGCCGGACCTCGTTCCCAATTCCGGCTGCACAAGGACTTAGCTCAGACTCCTACGAGAGCTGGGTTCCACCCACTACTTCGCTTACAGGTAAACTTCGTCCGGACTCCTAAGGGAGCCAGACTTTATCCCTGACTTTGATTGCAGGTAGACTTAGTCCGGACTCCTACGGGTGCCAGACCTCGTCTCCGACTCCAGCTACGGGAAGACTCCGCCCGGACTCCTACGGGAGCCGGACTTCATCCCCGACCTCGACTGCGGAAAGGCTTCGCCCGGACTCCTATGGGAGCCGGGCTCCGTCCTCGACCCCGACTGCTGGTAAACTTCGTCCGGACTCCTAAGGGAGTCGGACTTCGCCCCTGACTTTGATTGCAGGTAGACTTCGCCCGGGCTCCTACAGGAGCCAGATCTCGTCTCCAGCTCCAGCTGCGGGAAGACTCCGCCCGAACTCCTACGGGAGCCGGGTCTCGTTCCCAATTCCGGCTGCACAAGGACTTCGCCCAGACTCCTACGGGAGCCGGGCTCCACCCATGACTTCGCTTACAGGTAAACTTCATCCGGACTCCTAAGGGAGCCGGACTTCATCCCTGACTTTGATTGCAGGTAGACTCAGTTCGGACTCCTACGGGAGCCAGACCTCGTCTCCGACTCCAGCTACGGGAAGACTCCGCCCGGACTCCTACGGGAGCCAGACTTCATCCCCAACCTCGACTGCGGAAAGGCTTCGCCCGGACTCCTACGGGAGCCGGGCTCTGTCCTCGACCCCGATTGCTGGTAAATTTCGTCCGGACTCCTAAGGGAGCCAGACTCCGCCCCTGACTTTGATTGTAGGTAGACTTCACTCGGGCTCCTACGGGAGCCAGATCTCGTCTCCAGCTCCCGCTACGGGAAGACTTCGCCCAGGCTCCTAGGGGAGCCGGGCCTCGTTCCCAATTCCTGCTGCACAAGGACTTCACCCGAACTCCTACGGGAGCCGGGCTCCACCCACGACTTCGCTTACAGGAAGACTCCGCCCGGACTCCTACGGGAGCCGGACTTCACCCCCAACTTTGACTGAAGGAAGACTCCATCCGAACTCCTGCGAGAGCCACACTCCGAGCTCCTCTCAGACGGGTGGCTAGCCACCTCTCTCCGCCAGACACCCCAGCCGAACTCTGGCCGATAGGCCTGGACCCCCTGGCAGGCCGCAATAACGACCACAGCACTGCTCCACTTCCTGCGACGGATTCCACGCGGCTCCATCACTCCCTGGTAGGCCACAATAATGGCCACAATCCTGCTCCACTTCCTGCGATGGATACCACACGATTCTTCCATTCTCTGGCAAGCCACGACAACAGACGCCGCTCCGCTCTCCGTGGCAGACTCCACGTGGCACGCCCCGGTGATAGCCACGGGTCCACTCCACTACTCTTCGCAACAAACTCCTGAGCAGCCCACTGCCAGATGGTTACAAACATTGCTATCAGTCTGTTGCTCCCTCCGCCTATAAAAGGGGGACCCCAGATACGTTATTCTCTAAGCTCTATTTTCTATCCCAAAACTCTGCTAAAATTTTCGTTCGAGCACTCCATTCTTGTTGAGACAGAGAACTGACTTAAGCATCGGAGGGTCTTGCCGGAGCAACCCCACCTCCGGTTTAGACTTCTTTTGCAGGTCCCGACGGCGACCGCGACCCCCACAACTCCAGCTTCTCCGGCGCAGGCGGATTTTTGCACCAACAAATGGGATAGGATTTTCTATACCTATTAGTTGATGGTAGGATATATTTATTATATAAGCCACTCGAAATGATAAAATAATCATTTAGCAATTACCTTATATTTGTATATGCAAAATCCTTAGGCAGTGTGCTATGTTCCATAGTTGGTTGGACTATCGAGTAGTCAATGGGATGATTTCTACTGAATATAGGGAGGATATTGAGTAATTCTATGATTATGCTTTTGAGAATACGGTACTCTTACATTAAAGGCTTGGCTTGTTGCCCTTGTAAGAGATGTGACAATAGAGAAGTTCTTGATAGGGATATAATGGCTGTCCATTTATATAGGAGTAGATTTATGTCCAACTACAAGCATTGGTATCTGTATGAAGAGACATGGAAGACAGTTGCAAGGATTACAAGTGAGCAGGATGGGGATGTAGACAGAATGGTAGATATGGTTATGGATGCAGGTGGTCATAAATTTAACTGAGATGTGGAGGACGATTCAGAAATTGGCAATGATGATTTCTATTGGATGCTGAGAGATGCTGATGAACACTATGATTAAGATGTAAAATATACATTATATTATCAGCTATGTCAGAGTTGTTAAACTTGAAGGTTGAGTTTAATATGATGGTCAATTATTATAATAGGATGGCAGTAATTATAAAAAAAATACTACTGAAGGATGAGAAGCTTGTTAGGAGCTTCTATGCTTTAAAAAAAATAACAAAAGGGTTAGACATGAGATATGAGTAGATAGATACATGTCGTAATGATTGCATGCTTTTCTATAAGGAGGACCAACTGAAGAGCTTATGTGATGTATTCGGTGAATACCGATTTAAGTCAAGACAAGAGGGTAGAAATCAAAAGGATATACCATACAAGGTTTTTCGATACATTTTCTCACTCCTAGGCTTCATAAGCTCTACCTTTTCAAGAGTACTATTGGATAGATGAGATGGCATAAAGAAGAGATTTACAAATACTCTGATATGATCAATCATCTGTCGGATAGTGAGGCATGGATGAAATTTGATGCTTGCCATCCTTTATTTGCTTAGGAATCACGTAATATCCAATTGGATCTATCTACTAATAGATTAACACTGTTCAGTCATACAATAGCTCCTTATTCATGTTGATCAATCTTTATTACTCCATACAATCTATCATTTGGGATGTGCACAAAAAAACATAATATCTTTCTTACATTAGTCATTTCTACACCACGATACCCTAGCATAAGTATTGATGTATATCTAAGGCCTTTTGTTCGTGAGCTAAAATTTTGATGGTCCGATGGCATATGTATGTTTGATATATTGAAGAAGTAAAATTTTATAACGAAGGCTACATTTATGTGGATCATTAATGATTTTTCTACTTATAAGATGCTGTCAGGATGGAGCACTTATAGGAAGCTAGTATATCTCTATTGCATTAAGAATATAAAAGCATTTTAACTTGAGTATGGTCGTAAGTTCTGCTGATTCGATTGTCATCATCAGTTTCTTTCCAAGCATCATCCTTTTTGAAAGTAGCAGGATAGTTTCAGGAGGAATAAGATAAAGAAGGATCGTGCACCCCTGTGACTCAGTGGTATGAAAGTATTTCAGAGGGTCCCCCAACTGGATGAAGTCCAATTTGGTATACTATTTGACAAGCATAAATCTCAAAGATTCAGTAGAACTCATAACTAGGTGAAGTGCAGCATCTTCTAAAAATTATTGTACTGGTCCACCAATTTGATTCATCATAACCTTAATATCATACATATTGAAAAGAATATATTTGATAATATTTTAACATTGTTATGGATGTCAAGGGTAAGATGAAGGACAATCCCAAAGTCCAAACAGATATAAAGAATATATACAAGTATCCTTTATTAGAGCTAGTTGAGGTGTCATTGAAAAAATTTTTGAAGTCGAAAGCATCTTACACCTTAACGAGAGAGCAATTGAAGGATATATGTAAATGGTATAAAAATCTTAAATTTTCAGATGGTTATATAAGTAATCTAGCTCGGTGCATCAATGTAACACCCCACCCCTGATTGTCGGATGGAAGTGCTACACCCCACCCTTAAATAAGAGTAAATCTATCCTTAAATAAGGGCAAAGGGAAAAAAAACTTAACTAAAAATCTGCTCATAATTAATTCAATTAATATCTTAAGCTACTAATACAAATAACTCTGTTAACTCATCATTTCTCAAATCAACTTCACACAAATAAAGGATAATGCCAAACTCTCATTTATTGCTTCATCATTCTTTTATAAGGTTTATAAGATATATATTACTAACATTTTTTGATTTGAACAATATCCAACATAGAGTACATTCCAAAATAAAACTCAAAATGAGTATCCCTTCCATTAGCTGATGTAATCGACTTCTATGCTATGCTATAACACTAGAATTTGTCCAGAAAAAGAGAATAAACAACATAATGAGACTTTCATCCCAGTGAGTGAGAATCCATATAACAGTGAGAAAATAGAAAAGTACATTATAATATCATGTATCATGCACCGCTGGAGTAGTATATACACTCCCGGCACTTCCAACTGTAATGCCAATAAAAATAAACACTATTTATTGCTGATAAACTTTCAATCATTTATGTACTAGCTGGAATAACCCATGTAATTAATTATACATCAAGAGTGAACATCAAAAGTTAAGAAAAAGGATCATCTTTAGAATACAAGCAACTGTTATTGACAACTATGCCATAGCACACTTTTATTTCACCAGCAACACATCCAATAGGTGGACCATTCCATTCCTATGGGCAGCTTGCTTTACCATTTGTCTCGTCATAGACAGTACTCTTTCGCCGCAGGCTTATCATCACAGGCAGTACTTTCTCACCATAGGTGTGCTATATATTAGTAAACCCCATCGGATCCATCATTTTATGACAATCATAATTTATCACTACAGGCATGCTAGTTCCACCACAGGTATAATACCTTGCCACAGGCATACCAATTTTTGCCACAAGCTCACCACAGACATACTAGCTTCGCCATGAGTATCCTTACCTCGTCACAGGCATAGCCACAAGCATCATTATGTTGCTACAGACATAGCCACAGACACATTTCTACCATCGACTAGTTGATTAGACTCACTACATTAAAACAACCACGGCACAGTATGGCACACCCCATAGCTTGACTACTCTGGGTGATCTACTGAAAACATAGTCATACTTGCATACAATATAATACAATAAGTTGAAAATATCTCAAAAACTAATATGCTGATACCCACAATTTCATGCTATGAATATTTTGCTATTTAGTCCAGCTTTATATATATGCTGTTTAATATGCTTATGTTGATGCCATGCTAATGATAGTGCTGTTTTTGACGCAAGAAAGCAGAATTCTCATAAATATGTATGTATACTTTGCATATCATATCAAAATTATTCATTTTCTGTTCCCATAACTGTTTATATAACTGTACATGCTGTAGGATAATAAGAAACTAATTCTCCTTTCATAGTAATTCATTTTCATATCAAAATATAAGGAAAACACCACTATTAGCAGGAATTCACTCACCTCTTAAGGTTGCTAGGTCACCTTGATGCTTAACATATCCAAGGCACCCTTTTGAATTCTCTTTTCTTTTCCTATAGAATTGATACATGCTGATTAATACCTTATTAACATGATGCACAAACATGAGAACATAAACTTTGCTTCCTTAAGCTTATTTCTTAGCTTTCTCTAATCCTTTTATTTATTCAATTCTATTTTGCCCTGATTAGGGTTAATTAATCCTTAACATAACTCAGGAATTCCAGCAAATCAACTATATTTCATTTCTATAATTCATTTCCAATTTAGCTAACACTATTTTAACTTATTTATTGAATTATTTTTAACTAGTTTTCGGATTTTAGAAAATTCCAACAGCAATTACTTCTTAGTTCAAGTTTAAATCCATACTTTACCCCATCAAACATCAAATCTGATTGCTCTTACTCAAAGTTCAATCTAAATCTAATTTAAAGATAGAAATTCTTATCTCAAGTGATTCAAAACTTTGCTACCATTAACCAGCTCCTTTCTTTTCACCATCAGCCCTCTTTCCTTCTCTTTAAAAGAAGTCATCTTTTATTCCTTTTTTTCTCCAGCTGAATTTCTTTTAATTCTGACTGGGAACACTCTCTTCTCCAACCCCTCTCCCACTTTATCTCCTCTGTTTCCGCTGAAAATTAGAATAGCAACAAGGAAACTGGTGGAAGGAGGTGAATATCCTTGAATATAAATATTTAAAGAATTAGATTACTAGGTGTCAATCCCATGAATTAGCCACCCATTTTTTTGATTTTCTAATCTTTTATTTAAGTTAAAACAACTGCTGAGTAACCTCCTTGAAAATACTTTTAAAAATTCAAAGCCTAGTCATTCAGCAGAACCCCCACCGCTCAAGCTTTTTCGCACAGTTAGCTAACTCATCCTGAGATTGAGCCGACCCAATTTAACTTAGTCGACTCAGTTCAAAATTGGGTCGACTAATTGGGGTTCCATCACGGATCCTTTGATACACTTTCTGTGATCTATGACTGAGCCCATCCATCCCTAAACTGAGCCGACTTAGTCCCTTGGGGTTTTGAAATTATTTTAAATCATCAATCTCTTTAAAATTAACACCCGCATCACTCCTATCTAAGGATCCTTTCAATATCCTTTGTTCCATGCTAAATAACCATCAAAATTTTATTTTTAATACCATTGCTATTGATCCCACCTCTTCAATCATTTTCTCTTCTAAATTAACAATTAGAGTTATGCTTCACTCTCACTAATCAATTAAGATTCAAATTCTCAAGTACATCACATTCTCAATTTGGGATGTTACAGTCAATGTCAAACATTACAGGTTCTATAGGCTAAAGAGCTATGACTGTCATGTGTTCATGCAATGATTACTCCCATTGGCTTGACGTGATCTTCTTCCTAACCTCATATGGAGTTCTTTGATCAGACTTAGTTTTTTCTTCAGAGACATATGTGCTACAAAACTATCCACCGACCACATCTCCAATCTTGAGGCTATCAGTATGGAGATCATATACAAGTTGGAGAAGATATTCCCTCCTAGCTTCTTCGACTCCATGGAGTACCTCATGATTCATCTGGTGTATGAAGCTAGGATAGGAGGACCAGTACAATACAGATGGATGTATCCATTTGAAAGATACATGCACAGTCTCAAGAAGAAAGTGAAAAACAAGACCAGAGTCGAAGGTTCTATTATGGAAGCATACATAATTGATAAAATTTTTAATGTCAGCTGATACTACTTTAATCCTAGTATAGAGGCATACATATTTACCTATCCCATTCATGAATTTGGGTATGAGGTTTGTCGGATATTAACTGATATTGATATTTGATAGGTAGAGATATATGTTTTTAAACTGCGAGGAGGTCGATCCATATATTGAGTAAGTATCCATCATAATCTCAACTCTTCAATCACTTATTACAGTGTACTTATCTTATATATGTATAGGCAATATGATGAGATGCTGAGACAGGACAATGTAATGATAAGTGAGGAAGAAATTTTCACACAGCACTCATAGAATTTTACAGATTGGTTCCACCAATTGGTAAGCGATTATTGCCATTTCATATGTTTTAATTTCTCTCAATTTATTTTTTTTATAACATGCATGTCATGCAAGGGGACGAATCCATACCTAAGAAGCTAAGACCATTAGGTTACAGGCCAATAAAATACATGACATATTATAATGGCTGTAACATAAATAATTTTAAATTCACACCTATCAATATGGATATCATAAGAGCATAATGAACAATAGCGTGTGTATAAAAAATAACTGGTGGAAAGAGGCGAAGAGTGACTATTATGGAATCCTCAAAGAAGTGATCAAGTTGATCTACCTTGGAGGTAATAGTATTATTCTATTTAAGTACTGATGGTTTGATAATGATAATAATATGAAGATTGATCCACGTCACTGGCTTATTGAAATCAAACATGGATCAAAAGCATATGTCGACGATCTCTTTGTGCTGGCTTAATAAGTTGTTCAGGTGTATTATACTCTTTTTCCATCTAAGGACAGAGAAAGGAAAGATTAGTGAGCAGTATGCAAAATTAAGTCTCGAGCCATTTATTATGAGTTCGAAGAAGAAGAATAGCCATATTTACCAAAATACTTTCAGGATAATGAAATATTAGGAATTCATCAGTCTTTAATAGATGTAGAATTGAATTTTCAGGAATTCTCCTACATGATGGCCAACATGAGGAGATAGATCATACTGAGTTTATTTTAAAGGACAATCCTATTCAAGAAGGAGAAGAAGAGGAAGAAGTGGAAGAAGAGAAAGAAAAGAAGAATTGAAAGAAGAATCTGAAGGGTACTAAATATCTGAAGAGACCGATGAGTAGTGTGGTAAACATATCAATCATTTGAAGAAAAAAATTGACCCCAAAGATAAAGGAGTTGACTCTGGCATGCTGGAGAGGACTGGCATATAGTGGAGTCGACCCTAAGTAAGGGGACAGCATAACGACTAGTTTTCTTTATCTTTATGGTGTGCTAATTTTATTTGCTTTTCATACTTGTCTTGTATCATTTTAATTCTTACATTGCTTGTCATAATTGTATAATTAATATATTAATTTATTTAAAATTTTTTATACGTATATCCTTTCAAATATTTAAATTTACATAAATATCCTTTCAAATTGATATTTACATGTATACCCTTATAAAATATCTTTTTTTTGCATATGTACCTATATCATCTAACACCGTTAAAAAATTAATAGTTTAAAATTAAAATGACTGAAATATCCTTATGGATAGATGTGCAAAAAAAAAATTATAAGAATATATGTGCAAATAGCAATTTTATGAGGGTATTCAAGCAAATTTAAATTTTTGGAAGAGTATACATGCAAAAAATCTATAACATAAATACACCTCTCTTGATTTGTTAATTCTTTCCTTATTCTAATAGAGAAAAATTAACATATACAACTAAAATAATAAATTTACTTAATTTATTAATTTATATAGATAAAATGATCTTTTTATTAAATGATAAATTAAAATTATTTTATCTAAAAAATAAATAAACAGTAACCATCCATGTTTCTTCTAATGTATAATAATTTGCTTCTAAGAAAAGTATCTAAACTTAATATTAGATGAATAATTTATATATTTACATAGAATGGACATAATTATGGATTTGGATATTATGTAATAATAAAAATTTATAATCTTATTATATTTTATTTTAAAAATTTTTATCAAAACTATCTTTGTGAAGTGTACAAGGTATATCATATTATTATAAGATGGATATAATCATCTCATCTTGCATAAAAATAAAATAAAATATAATATTTTAATATATAAAATATTATATAATATCTTCATCATATTATTATATTATTTAATATATTATTATATTATAGAGTAAGAGGGCTTGAATTCATCTAGATAAAATAGATAAAAATTAAATTATATTTTTTTATGTGTATATCCTTCTAAATATTCAAATTTATATGAATATCCTCATGAAATTACTATTTGTATATATATCCTTATAAATTTTTTTTACACATCTATCCATAAGGATATTTTAGTCATTTAAATTTTAAACCATTAATTTTTTAACGGTACTAAATAATGTGGGCACATATGCAAAAAAATAAGAAAAAAAAAGATATACATGTAAAATAAATATTTTATGAGGGTATACATATAAATATCAATTTTGAAAGGATATTCATGTAAATTTGAATATTTAGGAGGGTATACATGCCAAAAATCTATCTATTTATTCTTATTTTTAGATATTACAGGATGTCTATTTCTAGAGGACAAAGTTGTACCAATCGAGGAGAGTGCTCAAGAGATCAGAGCTCTCATGGAGCCAGCTCATATGGTTCTACGGTACACACACCATATGGTAAACTCACTACAAAAATATTGAGTATTAGTGATAGCTATTAGCGATGGCAAATTTGCTGTTGCTAATAACCTTTTTTTTCGACGACAAATAGCGACCAAGAAATCTACCATCGTAAAAAATAAAAAAAATTATTACCGATAGAAGATTGACTATTAACAACGGCAAAAATCATTGCTAATAAACTTAAAATTTTAAATTTTTTTTAATTATAATTATAATTAAATTAATTAATTATCGATGGTTATTAGCGATGGCTGTAATTACCATCACTAATAATTTTGAAATAATATATTTAAAAAATTATGAAAAAATATATTTTTGATAAAAGTATTAGCAAGATTCTTGAGACGAAAGTATCATCGCTAATAATTTTACCGACGGCAGATGGTCATTTTGCCATCGTTAATACTCCGCCCCATTTACCATTTAGGGGGAAAAGAAATTTTTGCTCGCGTGTGCCTCATCCTCTCCCCTTCCACGATTCTCCTATTGCCAGCACCCAAACCCCCTCAACCCCCCCAACCCCCCTTTCCTCTCTCCCCACCCTATTGCTGCATTATTCCATGGCCCCGAGCCCATGTCCCTCCATGCCTGTGGCCGCCTCGACCCTGCCGACCCCCATGTCACCGGCCCGACCTGACCCTGCGGCCTCGAGCCCGCATCCTTTTACACCCGCAGCCGCCTCGACCCCATCAGCCCCGACATCACCGGTCGGACCCCACGGCCCCTAGCCCATGGCCCCGCCATGCCAGCTTGACCCCATGGCCCCGGCCTATGTCATCTTCCTGTGACACCATCCCCGTGCCTTCATTTTCATGTCTGCATCCCGAGCCGCCGCCCCGATCATGCTGGCCTGACCCCGCGGCACCTGTCCTGCTGCCCTTAGCCTGCAGCCCCGATCTTGCGGCCCCTACCCCACCGGCCTAACCCGCAGCCCCATCCCCACGCCCTCGTCTCTACAGCCATATCCCCGAGCCGACGTCTCATCCCTGAGCCATCTGCTTGCTGTTGTGAGTATTAGTGACGGCATTAGCGACGACTAATATCGTTAGAAAAAGTTAAATTTTTTGTTTAAATTATATTAATTTAGTATAATTAGATGTTAAAAAATTAATTAACTAAATATTAATTTAATTAATTAGTTAGATGTTTAATTGATAAATTAATTAGAAGCACGAGACTTGGGTCTCGACATGCAAAGTGCTCGGACTGAGGGAAGGTATCGGGCAGCATTGCAAATACGAGGCTAGGGCGTGCCCTGCGTGCTGGACCTTAGGTTCCAACTGGCATCCGAGACATCCAGCCCCCATGCGCCCTACATGCTCAGGCCGAGAGAAGATGCTGGTCAGCATTTGCGAACACAGAGCCGGAGCATGCCCTACACGCTCGAGCCTTGGGTCCCAACTGGCGTCCAAGACATCCAACCCCCACATGCCTTACGTGCTCAGGCTGAGGGAAGGTGCTGGTCGGCTTTGCGGACACAGAGCTGGGGCGTGCCCTACGCGCTCAGGCCTTGGGTCCTAACTGGCATCCAAGGCATCCTCGCACGCCCTTCACAGTCAGGCTGATGGAAGGTGCCAGACAGCATTGCAAACATGGGGCCGGGGCTTGCCTTATGCACTCGGGCCTCGGGTCCTAGCTGGTGTTTAGGGCAACCAATCCTCGAGCAAGGGCCGAGTGCATATTCTATGGCATCCCATAATTGGATGTTAATTTAAGTAATTAATTAGGTGTTAATTTTTAAAAAAATTATATTGTATGGAACTATAGATTCATTTTTTGATTAATGTACATATTTTACTGTATCCGTATATTTATATATTTTTATACAGATGAAAGAATTATGTACATTGATCAATTGATTGTCCAATATGGACAGTTTAAGAAATGCAAGTAATTCTATAAGTCATTACAGTAATTAAATGGTGTGCTGAGGGTTCGAAAAAAATTGTGGATAGTATTTTTCTTTAGTTCTCCCCACACATCTTCAGCCATATAGGGAGAACTAAAGGAAAATACTGTTAAAATTTTTTCGACCTCTGTTGTATATCGTTTGATTACTATAATTGACCTATAGAATTAGTGCATTTTCTGAATGGGATAGGACTTTTTATACCTATTAGTTGATGATAGGATGTATTTACTATATAAGCTATTTTGAATGATAAAATAATTAATTAGTAGTTATTTTATGTTTATGTATATGCAGAATTCTTAGATAGTGTGCCATGGATTGTAGTTGGATGAACCATCGAATAGTCGACGGGATGATTTCTATTGAATATAGAGAGGGTGCACTGTAATAAAAAAGAGTATTTGCGATGCCAATAAAGCATCACAAATAATAAATTTTCATCATAAATAATTATTTACAATAAAACTTTCATCGCTAATAATTTGTCACTAAAAATGAGATCACAGATAATATTTTATGATGAAAAAATAATTTTATCTCTAATAATTATTTTTTTATGATGGAATTTTTTTATTATAATTTTTTTATTATTTATATTATTTATGATGGAATAATTACGTCACAAATAGATGAATTTATGATGAAAATATTTTATAGTAAATAATTTTAAAAAAGATTTTTAAATTTTAAAAAAATAAATTATTTGTGATGAAAGATTTCTGTCGCAAATAAGTTTATTTGTGATGGATATTATGTCGCAAATAATTCCATCACTTATTAAAATATAATTTTTTTAAAAAATAATTTATAAATATATATATTTTAATTTATATTTTTAATATTTTATATTTATAATCTATAAAATTAAAATAAAAAATTCACACAATAAACTCATAAATAAATTTGAATATTTTATTATATTAAAATATAATTATAAAAAAATAAATTTAATGATTACAAGAGGTTCTAAATAAAAATAAAAAAATATAAAAATAAGTCACTAACCATCAAGCATCAGTATCTGGAGAAGAGAAATGGGTGGAGCACGATGGACCGACCTGTTGTTGCCTCATCAGCTCCATCATCTGCTCTATCTGTGCCATCCAGTCTATCATCTGTGTCTGAAATAATTGGTAGGAGTCGACGTGTGCAGCCAACTCATCAACTCACTGTCGATCTTCAGCAGTCTGCTGTCGATCTTTCATAGCCTTTCTCTATATCTCCGTCAGTCGAGCATCATAAGCAGCATGGACGTTAGCTCTGGACGAGCGTAAGGATGGAGGAGCTTTGATCCCATACCCTGACCTCCTAATATAATAGAATCGCATACCAAGTATCTGATTACAGATCTGGTCATTTGTGGGTGTGGTTTAGCCCTCAAAGGTAGGTTGGGATCGCATCTCTATCATACGATCATAAAAATTAAAGTTATAGCTATTCTAAATTTATACTGAAAATCAAAATACTAATAAAAAAATAGTTGAAAAAATTTACATAAAGCTCCTGGCTCCCTACCGTCCACTTCTCTGATCGTCGTTGGTGGATCTACTAGTAGATCTTGATCCTATCAGGAAGCTTGCTACTCTCTACATCTCTTTATAATTTAAAAATAATTAATTAAAAATTTTTTTAAATAATTAAAAAGTTAAAATATATTAAATAAAAATTACTTACCATCTACTCTATATAGCGAGAGAACGGTCTCGAACCCCACGATGCGAGATGGTCTGTCTCGCTCGATTCACGATATTTTGAGAATATTAATTCTATATAGTTAACAGTCAAATTAGTAAGTAACTAACTAAATTTAAGAATAAATGATTCAATTATTAAACTCTAAAAAAAAATTGGATGCTTAACTTGATATGCCGGATCCTCATACTTGCGGCATATGACAGTCTAGTCCTTGATATTGATGCTGTCTTATGGCCACTACCGCACTGCCCCAACCCCTGGTCCTCCACTACAGTGTACCAGTGGCGATGAATGTGATATCGATAATCTTTGAAATACGAGCATAGATGGTCATCCACAGCTCACCGCACATAATTATGCTCAAAATCAACAATATCAAATACAGCCTGTCGATAACAAATATTATAAGAATACAGTGCTAATTAAATATTTTACTAAATATTATTTTACTTGAAAGTGGCTATAGAAGATCTTTCTCTGAGTCGGTGTAACGTGACGCCAATCGAAGAGCATCACAAAGGCATAGCTGTGGTATATGATGCCTAGCTCAGTCCATCATGGCTCACACAATCTCCTAATGGACGTGGTGAAGCTAGACAAAATCTCGATATGGAGATGTTGTCCCTTGTGCTCACATCTCTAATGCTCTAGGACGAAGTTCTTCGACGGACCTCGCCCTTATCTCACCACCTACACCGAATGGTCTGAAACAACAATGAATAAATCATTAGTATGATAACTATCTATAAATCTAACAGATATAATTAAAATTAAAATTTATTATGTAAAAATACTAAAATACCATTTGAACCCACCTTTGCAGCACCCTCTGTCGACTCCGATAGTGCGGCAGTGGAAATGGGGGAAGGCTCATCCTCATGGGGAGGTTGGGAACTCGGACGTGGTCGTCTCCCTCTTCACGTCATATCTGCAATGCTTAAATCATGCATATAACTAACTTGAGATATAAATGAATATAATAATAAATAATAATAAAAAAAAATATATAAATACTAATAAATAGAATTATATTGCATACCATTATTGCAAGAGAAGATTCAACAAAGAATATAAATCTACTCATTAATATCCGTATCCTCCTCGATTTGTAGGCCCTCCTCCAAATCATAATAATTGACTAATATATCGTCTTCTATCTCGTCGTCATTTATGAATTGATCTTGTCCTCTGAATCATCAAGATTAAATAGAAAATCAGCTTTAGCTTTGTTGGACGGCAGATCAGTCCTATTCAAAGGAGTTGTCACAAGTTCTTCATCAACAAGAAGCTCGATCAATATTTGTTCTTCCTCTTGAATAGCTTCTTCTTCATGTAGATCTAAATTTTTGTTCATCTCTAGTCAGATTGGTATGTCATATATGTCTCTAGATATTATTCTTTGTACGACATGCCAATCACCTTGATACTTTGGATTCTTCAAATATATTACTTATTTCGCTTAAGTTGCTAATATATACGGTTCATTTTGGTATCATGTTCATGCAAAATTTATACTGATAAAGTGTGGATTGATATGAATATCGATCTTCTTATTGCTAATATCCCACCATTCATATTGAAATAAGAATATCAAATTATTGGACCCATACTTCAATTCTATGATATCTATCAATATACCAAGATATTCAATCTCCTCTTCTTCTTTATATACTATCGTAGCAATCCCACTTTTCTGGATCTATCTTTGCATCTCAAGCTCTCTTATATGAAATCTCATTCTTCCAATGATATAAGATGCATAGTGGTTAATCTTTTGATCAGAGCCACATGCTAAATCGTACAACTCATCGATCACACCCTCTTCTTTATTGAAATGCTTAGTTTTATCTATAATATAATATAAAAAATTATATTAGTTCAAATAATTAATTTTATAATTATTAAAATAAATATAATACTAGTGGAACTTACATGGTCTCCAAATCATTTTGTAAATTTTTTTCTATGTCGATTATCAACATCTATATTATTCTCCCTGGATAGTATCCTTTTGTGCTCGCTGCAACAAGTCATGATTTTTAATTTTACATTGATATGAAAAAATTAGTTAGAATACTAAAAAGAATACTAAGATGGTACTTACTCAATGTAATCTTTAATTTTTTCATAATTATTTAGAACATAGAAATATGTCTTGAATAGCTCATTCATATCCATAATTCATATCTCCTTCCACCCATAGGTCAAACCGTTTGTTTCAATATGGACAGTGTCAGCTCACCATCACCCTATTCATTATCTATGTTACAATCTACATGATTGAGTCTTATTTTGATATCATCAAGATATATCGAGCAGAATGTGATACTCTCCGTAGCTATGTATGCTTCTACTATAGACCCTTCAGATCATGCCTTATAGCGTACATACTTTTTTAGGGTACACAAAAATCTATAAATAAAAATAAATTTAAATTTAATTAATATATTTATATCTTATAATTGATATGACAAAGAGATTATGATTTCTTTATCTTTCAATAAGATACATTCACCGATAATATACTGATCTGGCCAAAAGAGCTTTCTTTGAGAGATGAACAGTCAGATGCACCATAACATCAAAAAATGATAGTGGAATATTTTTTTCTAACTTATAAAGAATGAGCATAATATCCTTCTCAAACTTCTTAAGTTAATCTTCAAGTTTTGGTAATACAATTCTCGAAAGAACACTCTCAACTCAATCAATGTAGCTTGAATATCGCCACTCAAATAGCCATGCATGACCATAGAAAGTAAGTGTTGCATCATCACATAGGAGTTATAACTTTTCACACCAGAGATATTATCATCGTTGTTGCCAACGCACCGCAATACATTTGAAGTGTAAGCATAAGAAAATTTTACTATTTTGAACCATCCATAAAAACTCTTCTTCTCCTCGTCAAATAGTGAACAACATATAGATGGCATAAAAAATTTATCACCTCGATGAACTAAATATAGCTTTGGCCAGATTCCTATTTTTTGCAAATCAAGATGAGCTTTTGAATTATTTTTTATTTTTTCTGTGATGTTCAACATTGTATCGATGCCCTAGAAGCCAATTAGACTGACATATTAATTCTTTCTAAGACATAATTTTGTACTTGATCTAATTAATTAGGATAGTAAATTTCATTCATATAGTATATGTGTCCATGAATCATCCAAAGAATTAATGAGATGATAACATATATTCTTAAGAGTTGAAAATTTGAGGCATGTATTATTGATGGTTAATTCTTAAATTACTCCCGATCATAGGATCATCACGCGGACGGTAATTGATCTAGTAAGATTGGTGCATAGATCATTTTTCTTAGGGTAGACGAGTCTCAAGTCTATAGTGCGGGGACGTTGAAGCGAAAGTGTAGGTGGTTGTTAGAGAATAATGGTACTAAGTACGACCGGTACGAGAAGTCACTTGGATGTCTACATACTCGTCAGTGACATTCTCGATATTATAGTTGTGTGAATGATTCTTAAATCTGCGGTGTTTCAACAACTCACAGTGAGGTTGCTGTAGTTTGACTACATATAAATTTGGTCCCTAACTATATGGATCCTCGCGATATATGTTGGCTGCAATAGGTTCACTGTCGAAGTAGGATGCACACTTAGATGAGATCTATCGATCTTAGTAGTTAAGAAGTAGTCCTATGTAATCTATGAAGTCGAGTTCATAAGATCGTGATCATGGCATAGTGAATTATGGAAAAGAGTTTTAATAAATTTTCACGATTTGAACTTGAGCTCATTAAATCTTATATATGACAGACGATGGAGTTTGACGAATTTTTCATAATCTCTATCCTATCGGAACTCATGATAAGTACTATAATTTAACATAAAAAAATATTAAATTTTTTAATAATTAATTTATATTATATAAAATTTAATATTTTTTTATTTCTTAAAAATTATTGACATAAAAAAATTTTATATAAATCTATTAACAAATTTAAAAAAAAAGTTTAGCTCAAATTAAATCAAGCTCAAACCAACGGCTCTGGTGGGCTTGGAAAGGATTAATGAGCTAATGGACTGATGGCCCATGAGCACGGCAAGCCAGCAGGGTGCGCGGCGTGAGCTGATGGCATGGACGTAAGGAGCAGGAAGCAAGGCAAAAAGAAGGAAAGAGGTGGGGCCCATGTGCTTTAAAGTATTTAAAGAGAAAAAGTCGAGTGTGGCTGGGCACTGAAATGGGATGGCGTGCGTGAGGAGTCGGGCATGGGAGTTGGACCTTGCGTGTGGCCTTTGGTGGAGTGCACGAACGTATATGCACGGTGGCACGAGCGGACGAGAGCTGGGCGCACCATGGCTGCGGTATGCGTATGAAGACGTGTTGGATGTGCGAGAGTTGGAGAGATGATCGGATGCAGGACGCGATGAGAGGCAGGCCGACGTGGAAGAAATTTTTAGAATTTTTTTAAGAAGAGCCTACCATCTCCTTCCTTCACCTCAAACCATCCAAACCTCGTTTCTCCTCCAATCTCATCCATCCATCTCCTAATCTTATTCTTTTCATTAGTCCTACATAAGAAAAACATAAAAACCTCCTCCCTCCTAACACCAATAAAAAAACTTATATACCTCCTTTTTGAAAGGATCTCTCTCCACATCATATCTGTTATAGAGGCATGCATGATAGACGAAAATATTCACCTTTTAAATTCTTTAGCTTTTTTTTTCACTTTCTTCTACTCTTCTAATATATGAGAAGAAGAGTCAGTTAGAGAGAGGTGTGAAAATCAGAAAGCTTTGCAGAGGAAGGTTGGGAAGAGTTCCTAGCTTAGATTTTTCTCTTCTTTTTGTTTTAATTTTTATTTTTAACTTCAAGCTCTGTTAATGGCCTAAGAGTAGGAGTATCTTGTAGTACAGAGTTTAAATTCAGCAATAAAATTTTATTTTTCTTTTAATTATTGCTTATGCAATTTAATTTCTATAATTTTAATTTTAGCACCTAGGTTAGTTTAAATTCTTTGCTCTTTTATTTTCTTGCATTCTTTAAATTTTTATAAAGTTAAATTTCAGCAAATAGAATAATATTTATTTCTTTAAATCAAATTATGTCTGACTAAAACAAAATTTTTAGGATTTGCAATGAAACTAGATGATGATTAGAAGCACTATTCTCTGGATTTCTTTTCAAGCTTTTAATTTTTAGAGTTCTTCCTCTTTCATCTTTCTTGCCAAGAGACTTGATGGGCTATAGTTGGGTTAGAATTCCTTCATAGTTTATATTTGATTCGGTGCAAAAAGGATAATAGGTAGAAGGCTCACAAGTATTTTAAATTCCTTTCTTCATCTTTCTTATGAAAAATTTTGATGGATTATAGTTTGGTTATAGCCCCTTCATAGTCCATACTTAGGTAACACAAGAGAAGTGATTGAAAAAAAGTCTCTTAATTCGGATGAAAGTGAAATACTTGATAGATCATAGTTGAGTTAAATCTCTTCATGGTTCATACTTGTTCATACTTACCTTAATCAAAAGACATCATCAGAGAAACCATAAGAAGGCTTTTTAAATCATTGGTCTAGTGGATTCAAAAGCCTTAGATCTTTTAGATTATTTATTTCTATATTTAATTATTTTAGCACTGTAATAATTAGTAAACAAACAATCTCTCATCTTTTTTTTAAGACTCGTCTGAGTAAGTATTTGAATACAATTTAAAAACTCAATTTCTCATAAAATTGATCCGTACTTGTCAGACGTGCTATATTACATACTGTGTGCTTGCGATAAATTTAAGATACATCAAGTTTTTGACGTCGTTGTCAGAGAATTTGACGTGTTTTGATTTGTGTTTGAATTTTTGCTCTTCGTATTTTTTAGTTTTAGTTTAGTAGTTATCTTATTTTGCATAAATAATTTACTGCTTATTATTTTTGAAGATTTTCTATTTTCTGTAGTTTAGAATAATTTACTGTTTCATATAATTAGTTGATTTTCTGCCTTTAATATAAATTAGATTTCTTACTTTGTATTTGGATTGCACAAGTTTTTTTTTCTTCTTAGCTGATGTAATTCTTTTTTAGTTGAATTACTTCATTCTTTTTATAACTCACCGATATATTCAAAACTTAACATTTAATCTTGTTGCTTTAATTAGATTAATATATAAAAAAAATACTAATATATCATAATACTTAATTAATATAGACAAACAAATTAAAATTCTAAAAACTTTTCACTTGTGCTTAAACATCCTGCTTTGTTTGCATCGCATGGTCATAAAATATCTTAAGGGCACAACCTATTAAACAAGATGAGGTGGGAATTTGATCATTCTTCTTTAGCCCAAAAACTACCACCCCTTATTTTGCATTGAATTAAGCCTGTAATTTAAAATCAATTAGACGTCAACTCTAGGGACATCCGAGCTCAGTAGGATAGGAGAACCCAAGAGTTGTATTGGATTCAAGTTGGTTAGTCTGTCGGTATCTAGGAAAGTGATTTAGGGACTACGTTTTGAAAAAAGATGGTTCTCTAATTAAGTTCGTTGTGAGAGCACGGGGAGCCTCTCACCGATCTTATACTTATTTGACTGATTCGGTTAGCCGATTTCGAACTTGGAGGGCTCGAAGGTAACCTTGGCAGTTAGAAGCTATCTAGAATTAGGATAACCCAAAGTAGAGTTTTAATTTGTTTGATAATTTGTTTACTCTTAAAAGCTAAATCTAACTAAAATACTCTCATCTATCTTCTATAGGTCTAGGACTTCTTAAGATTTTCATCTCTAGTACTCTTCTTCTTCTTCTCTCTTTCTCTTACATATATAAAAAAATAAAAATTTAAAATAAATTAAAATTAAAAAAAATTTCTACTAGGATAAAACGATGATTGGCCAAATATATTCTAAAGCTTACAAGCCTATAATGTCATTGAGGAAGAAATAGATTTCATTAGACAATCTAAAATCCTACATGACCTGTGTTACTCGATTAGCTCTATCCAACCATTTAGAATTAGATCCTCAGCAATAATTTTACAATTGGCCCTTAAATGATTAACATGTATGCTATATTCATTAAAATTGAAGATGCATATATTTATACAAAGGAGTTTGGACACACTAGAATTACAACTTTGACCAGTAGAGTTGAAACTTTAGAATTCAAAAGATCTATCCAATTTAATCAAGTGCTAGCATCCATATGCATTGGATACGATGCACCAGATCATGTTGTAGAGGAGTGTCCTTACTTGATAAGTCCAACCCAAAATGGGTTTCCACAGAGAAGTACATTCAATAAAAAATATATGAATGAACTTTATGCACCAACCTGGATGGAGAAATCATTCTAACTTTACATGATTACAAGATGCAACATTAGAAGCCCATATTTTTGATCAGCCCTACCTAAGGCCCAATCAAGCTCTGAATGATCAACTAGATTTAGATCCTGAAGAAGGAGTCAACATATTAAAAAAGAGTTTAGAAGTCTTGGCACAATCAATCTTAGACATTAAAAATACTCTCAATAATTTCATGCAAATCATTGATCAGTTATTAAAATAATTAGGCCAGTCAGCTCTAGCGGTCAGTGAACTAGAAGAGGATAGATTACCATGCCAACTTGAGATTGACCTTAGAACCTAGAATGGTCTAGAACTTAAAGACCAGTTCGATCAGTCGAAAACATTCAGGTCTGAGCAACTGGAGGAGATATCCGAAGCTGATAATTATAATAAGGTATCCACACCTAATGACCATTACACTCAATCAAGATCAGAATTACTAGTTGAACCCCTCATGACACTAGTTGAATCTTTACCTAAAAAAGAAGAGACAACAATAGGAGATGCAGAAACACTCCCTCAGTACATCGAGTACATAGATCTAGGTTCTTTAGAACTTCGACTAGTACTTAAGTTTTACTTAGATCTAATTATAAAGGAAGAGTTGTTAGCTATCAGGAAAATGAGTCATATAATAATCCCACGTAGGAAATATCTTGAGGAAGAGATCAAATCACGTAGAAAATTATAGACCCATATTAAGATTCGGGCAGGAATAGGATAAGTACTCTCTTTGATGTCTGGCTGAAGATATTAAATTTAACGCATGTTGGAAGACAACCCAATTTCTTAGAAGTAGCTTTAATAAAAATCTGACCGAAGATGGTAAACATAGCGCTTTCTGGGAGGCAAGCCAGATCTTTGCAGTTTAATTTCACTTCTCTCTTTAGTTTCTTTAGGTTTTTACTTCAGATGCTTCAGTGAATAAGTTGGGGGGGAAGAGCCAAATATACACTTTCAAGGAATCAAGAATACAACAAGTCAGGTGTATTCTTTCCTATTCTTTTTTATCTATTGCATCCTTTATTTTCTTTCTCCATTAAGAACAAAGTTAATTACGTTGGGAGGAGGGTAAATAGATTAACTAAGTCCTCAAGTACGGTGATAATTAATCTTATATATTTGATTTCATCTTGATTGAGGTTAATCAGTCATTTTAATCAATAATTGATTAATGGCATAGAGAATTTCTGAAATATCAAAGACTCAATTATTAAGAAAATTTAATAAATGATTAAGTCTAAAATAGAACAAATTTATGAGTAATTCTAAAACCATCTTCCAACCTGTATCAATAAAGAATCTACTTTATATGGGTATGAGTGGAAAATATCAATATATGCAAAATATTTAACTAAATAAAAATAGATTTTTAATATTGTCTCACCAAGTAATCGAGCTTTTCCGCTTAAGCAAGCGGTGAGACTCGCATCAAAAAGTAGAGATGTGAAGAAACTCTATCGTACAGTCAGACTTGACTTGTAGCCTATTTGACTTGGATCAGTAAACCTGAGGGGTATTCTATACCTAATATTTTAAAGCCAACTGGTTTTGGAGTCATTGGTCCATGACTCACTACAAGAGTTAAACAGAAAGCTTAATGAGTTAAGACATTGCACTGGCTGTATAAATAAAAAAAACTCCAGCCCATATTAAAGCCAGATTTAGAGAATAAAGTGAAAAGTTGGTCAGAAAAAAGCTCTAAAATTTTATGTTCTCTACTTAACCACTACATGGGATTGAATTGATAATCCGATGACGTATTTTATTAATTCTCTAATCAAGTATCAGCTAATCTTAAAATTGTCAGGAGAACTTTCACATCTAGACAAGTTGATACATATATCTCATTTTCTCCTTTATTCGAGGATGAGTAAAACTCAAGTTGGAGGTGTGATAAGTACAATAATTTAATATAAAAAAATATTAAATTTTTTAGTAATTGATTCATATTATATAGAATTTAATATTTTTTTTTATTTTTTAAAATTTATTGATATAAATTTATTTTTTATAAATCTATCAGCAAATTAAAAAAAATAATCTAGCCCGAATTAAATCAAGCTCAAACCAACGGCTCTCGTGGGCTTGGAAAGGATTAATGAGCTAATGGACTGATGGCCATGAGCATTGCAAGCCAGCAGGGTGCGCGGCGCGAGCTGGTGTCCTGGACGTAAGAAGTAGGAAGCAACGCAAAAACAAGGAAAGCGGTGGGGCCCATGTGCTTTAAAGTATTTAAAGAGAAAAAGTGGAGTGTGGCTGGGCACTGAAATGGGATGGCGTGCGCAAGGTGTCAAGCATGAGGGTTGGACCCTGTGCGTGGCCTTTTGTGGAGTGCACGAACATATATGCACGGTGGCACGAGTGGACGAGAACTGGGCACACCAAGGCTGCGGTATGCGCATGAAGATGCGCTGGATGCACACGAGTTGGACAGAAGATCAGATGCGGGATGCAAGGAGAAGCAGGCTGACATGGAAAAAAGTTTTGAAATTTCTTTTAAAAAGAGTCTGCCATCTTCTCCCTTCATCTCAAATCATCCAAATCTTTTTTCTCCTTCAATCTCATCCATCCATCTCTTAATCTTATTCTTTTTATTAGTCTCGTATCAAAAAAACATAAAAACCTCTTCCCTCCTAACACATATAAAAATATTTATATACCTCATCTTTGAAATGATCTTCCTCTCCATACCATATCTTTGATAGGGGCCCGCATAATAGGTAGAAATATCCATCTTTTAAATTTTTTAGCTTTTTTCCCATTTTCTTCCATCTTTTCAACGCATGAGAAGGAGAGTCAGCTTGGAGAAGGTGCGAGAATCAGAAGACTCTACAGAAAAAGGTTGGGAAGAGATCCTAGCTTAGGTTTTTCTCTTTCTTTTGTTTTAGTTTTTGTTTTTAACTCCAAGCTCTGTTAATAATTTAGGAGTCGGAATATCTTGTAGTATAGAGTTTAAATTCAACAATAAAATTTTATTTTTCTATTAATTATCGCTTATGCAATTTAATTTTTACAATTTTAATTTTAGCACCTAGGTTAGTTTAAATTCTTTGCGATTTTATTTTCTATATTCTTTAAATTTTTGCAAAGTTAAATTTCAGCAAGTAGAATAATATTTATTTCTCTAAATCAAATTATGTCTGGCTAAGTAAAACTCCTAGAATTTGCAATGAAGCTAGATCATGATTAGAAGCCTTATTCTCTAGATTTTTTTTTAAACTTTTAATTTTTAGAGTTCTTCGTAATTCATCCTTCTTACCAAGAGACTTGATGGGCAATAGTTGGGTTAGAATCCTTTTATAGTTCATGCTTGATTCGATGCAAGAAGGATAATGGATAGAAGGCTTACAAGTATTTTAAACTCCTTTCTTCATCTTTCTTATGAAAAACTTTGATGGATCATAGTTCGATTAGAGCCCCTTCATAGTCCATGCTTAGGTAACACAAGAGAAGTGGTTGAAAGGAAAAGTCTCTTATTTAGTATGAAAGCGAAATACTTGATGGATCATAGTTGAGTTAAATCTCTTCATAGTTTATGCTTGTTCATGTTACCTTAATCAAGAAACATCATAAGAGAAACTATAGGAAGGTTTTCTAAATCATTAGTCTAGTGGATTCAAAAGTCTTAGGACTTTTAGATTATTTATTTCTATATTTAATTATTTTACTGCTGTAATAGTTAGTAAACAAATAATTTCTCTTCTTTTTCTTTAAGGCTTACCTGAGCAAGTATTTGAATATAACTTAAAAAATCAATTTCTTATGGAATCGACTCATACTCGTCGGACGTGCTACATTACACACCATATGCTTACAGTAAATTTAAGATACATCAACTCACGATAGAAGAACTGAATCATATGGTAACTACACATAGAGGTTCATCCTTCTATTCTGCTGGATCACCACTACATGCTGCTAGGCATCACTGATGTATTATGGGACTAACGAGAATTATTTTGATGATCAACAATTTTTGATTGGATAGTTGGAATTGTTTCAATCCATTGAAAGGAGTTTCAATGATAGTTTGATGAAGATTAAAATATTTTTTACTATCAGACAGAATAGAACCTATGGGGTCATACATAAAAGAGATCTTGACTGATTGGATTGTCGAATCATGATTTGAAATAATAAATTGCAAGTAGTCTTAATTATCAATTTGATTGATGATTGGACTTAAATATAAAAGTTACATTGAGGACTTACTAAGAATTAATAAGTTATAGGAGGACTAAATTGTAATTATTATATATTATTTGATTTGATCAAATATTAAGATTGGATCCTAACCAAATTAAATCAGATTTAATTTGATTAATTTTGTTTTGAGTTTGACTCAAATTAAGTTTTATTAATCTAATGAGATTAGATCTAATGAACACTTGACCCAAACCTATTTGGATTAGATTTGACCTAACTTTTTTCTATATTTGATTTGGATTAGGTCTTAGTTAATTTAAATCAGATTTAATGTGATTAAAATCTAATTTTAATTTGTTTTGGATTGAGTTTCATTAGTCTCATGAGATTGGACTTAACCTAATCTAAAAAGGAATCCAATCTTCACTTGGACTTGGACCTAGATCTTGACCAAATCAAACTAGGTTTTCAAACCCTTAAATCCACATGCCCCAAGGACTTGGATGCCCCATGGTATTCACGTGGAAGGATTTCACATTGAAAGTGAGGGTGTGAGAGAGTTTTGTGCATGGAGAAAAATATTTGGGAGAAAGAGAAAGGGTGGGCGGCACAACAACAGAAAGAGTCCTTTTGAAAACCAACTCTATCTCTTATCAAAAACCCTAACCACCTAGTATTTAAACATGGGGATTATGTGGGGTGGCTGATAACTGATAAGATCAGATTTTGGATGCCCTTTGAAGAGGGTTTAGCATGGAGAAAAAGGTAGGACGCCCATGGCTTGGGCATGAGGGAATTCTTCAACCTAGGTGGTGTCTTTTCTCTTCTCTCTTCTTTCTTACAATAATCAAGAGTTGGTTGTTAGAAAATTCTTCTCCTCTCTTCATATCCAAGAGTTGGACATGTCTCCCTCTCCCTCTCTCCCTAACATATCCAAGAGTTGGACATAATAAATCATATTTGATTTGATTTTTATTCTTGATCCATGAGATTGATGGTTCTCCTCTTCTTCTCCTTAGATCTAGTCCAAGTGTTGGACAAGAAGGAAGTGTTGGGAATAGTGTCCCAAAGCCAATCGTCAGCCTGTTGACGGTTGTGCTCATTTGTACATAAATTATGAATTAATAAAAATTATTTTGATATTTTTCATCACAAAATGTTTCATCTTCTAATGAACTCCTATATTGTGGTGAAGTTCTTAGGACTATTTAGACTCGACAAAGGAGGATTTGTTGTTTAGTCCTTAAATCTGTTCACGATCAAATGATACGTTGTTACTAAGGACGACAACGTTTATCAAGCATAGGTCGTTGTGTGCTATATAGGTTGGTTGTCCTCTTAACCAATGAGTGTGGAGACACTGGTATGGCATACAGGTGAGATGTAAGGGTACATCTGCACTGAACGTGACCAACTTCGGAGTTATTTTTGCTGTCAAGATTTGCTCCGATGGAATATGGGTATAAATATCCCTCCGACCTGAGACCGCCACAGTGACTTGCAAGCAACTCACTGCACTTAGGTACTGGACTACCTGAATTTTTAATTCAGTGACGGAAGGCTGCTGGGTGTAGTCAAGTACTTGACTTGTCGGTGCGTATGTCAAGATGGGATTGACCACTCCAGTTTAGGAGCTGTGTACAGTCGTATTTCAATTTAGCAAAATCTTAGCCAGGGTAGTCCTTGTGAGGAGTCACAGGACTGTTTGAGTTGAGCACGATTCGGATGATCTGATCAGGGTTGACAGTTTAATCCTGAGTCATCCTAAACATAGGGGTCAAAATGATGAATTATACAGTAACCGTATTCATGTAGGTTCTAAGTGTTGCGATTGCGACTCTTCGACCTATCCAGACGTCGGGTACCATTGCTAGATGGTCACTTCGATTAGTACAGGAATTGATTCCTGTGCTACCGGTTTAGGTTCGAACCTGTGGGGTCACACACATTAGAGATTCCTATCTGATCTGATGACTGATGTAGAATCCTACATGTTTGGGACTCAGTGATCGAGAATCAGGATTCTCTGATCACGAGTTTCACACATTATGGGTACCGGGGTCAAGAGTCCCACTGGTTGGGACTTTTCGATCAGGATTACATATCGATGAATTCTGATGCCTGATTGCCCATCGGATTTGGACTCAGTATTTATGAGAGATTTAATTAGTGATTTGATCGCTAATTAACTTAATTTGATTGAGTAATTATTTTTGGATCAAGTCCAATTGAATTGGATTCAGTTGGATTTGACCCGATTAGGTTAAGAGTTGACCTAATCGTCGAAATGATTTGGTCCCTGATTTGATCAGGGTTTGGGCCTAATCAATTCTTGATTTGATTAAAATTTTATTGAGCCTAATTAAGCCTAATTTAGTTAGGTTTAAATTAGTCTAATTGGACCTAACTTATTTGGTTCAATTAGGTTGGTTTAAATAATTAAACCACCTTGACCCAATCTCCATGCGCCACCTCACTTCCATTGCACCCATTTAAATTCATGAGAAGGAACTTCTCATGAATTTTTTCCTCACGCCAAGCCCTCTCCACGCCCCACTTTAATGTGTCATATGAATGGATAAGGATGATTGGTTGGCCATTCAAATTCAAAATAAAGTTTGAATTTGAATGGGCAATCAATCTTTGCACCTTATCCCTTTTTTTACGCCCCATTTATTACATGAGAAAAGGTTTCTCATGAAATCACTCCATGCACAATTTAAGCCACGCCTCATGCCTTTAGTGGATAAGGGATGAGTTGGTGTCCATTTAAATTCAAAATTTGATTTGAATTCAAATGTGCAATTACTCATCTTTATCCTTTCTTTTGGATAAGATGTTTGACGTTGTTATAAAAGGAGGAGAAGAGTGGGGCGTGCAAGATGAAGATTTTTGGAGAAAAATTTTGGGGCGTGAGAAGTCTTGTGCATGAGAAGGAAGTCCATATCCTTCCAAAAGAAAAAGAAAGAAAAGAAAGAAAAGTGGGTGCAAGGTTTCCGATGAGTTTCCTAGAGTTTTAGCCTGGGGTTCGGGAAGTGAGAAAGTGAGCTACGAGTGTCGTGAGCCCACAAAATCTCAGGAAGATCTTCAACATCCTCTCAAGCATGTCTGTTGATGATCCAGAGCATCCGAAGAATCGACAGACATCGATCGAAGGAGTTCGATCAGCATCGGCCGTCAAAAGGGCTCTACAATGAGCTAGCACTCGTGAGGAGTCGATCAGACTGGAAGCTTCATGTGGACGATCCACAGAGACCAGATACGCTATGTGACAGCATCGCGATGATCAGACTCTTCCGACAATGATCAGATTATGGTGATCTACTACCCACACAAAGGTATTGTGTTCTGAACATATTACAATAAAGTGTTTATTGTTCAAATTCAAATTTCAAATTTAAATACATGCATGATATATATCATATTTAGATCCTAATGTAGGGTAAATTTATATTAATTAATTAGATTAATTAATATTTTTTCACTGTAAAATCATAATTTTGAAAAAGTTTTAAAATTATCATTTTACCTCTGCACTGAATTTACCCACAGGAAGATCAAGAGATTTGATCTTTGGACAAGAAAGAAGATCAAGAGATTTGATCTCTTGTTTTCTTCCATAGATCTTAGATTTTCTCTTGAGAAGAGCAAAGTGAGAAAAGAAATCAGATTTGATCTTGATTTTAAGTTCCTCCTACAGATCTGTTTGATTCTCTTGAGAGGAGAATCAAAAGATCGAATTGATTCGACAATCCAAGAAGCGATCTTTGCAAGAGAGCTAGTACCTCAGTGAGATCGAGACTCCTGATCAGATCAGTCTTGGTGGATATCCGTAGAGATCGGATATATGTGCAGCTACAAAAGAACTTCGAAGACATCCTCAGATTATCGGATCATCAGATCGTGGTGAAGATCTACCCGTACAAAGATAAAATTCAGATCCTCTCTTTTAGATTTTATCTTACATATATGATGATGTTTGGATTATGAAATTTGATTTTTATGTATGCTAGATTAGATTAGATCTAATCAAAAAATTATTTTAACATTATTTTGACATAAGATTGTCCTGACATAATGATGGAACGTTATGTTGCACGGTTGTTCTAGAACAATATTCAAGTAATATAGATATTTCTATTTTTGCTGCTTATTTTACTTATATTTAAAATTTTTAAAATTTTTATATACTTACCTGTCGTCATGTGATGGCAAAATCCAATAGTGGTATCAGAGCTATCTCATTAATATAAGGTTAAGATCTTATAATCAGATTTGAAAATTATTTTTCGATCTGAAGATTTGAATTTTATTTGATCATGATCATGATTTTAGATCTGAAAATCTAATTTTTAGATCTAAAATTAAGAATGTTCATGATTGAGGAGATGAAATTTTTGATATGAAAATCTATTTTCAGATCTAAAATCTGAATGGATGAAATTCATGCGATGGATTTCAAGATTTGAAAAGCTATTTTCAGATTTAAAATTTAGATTAATTTATGTTTATGCACTATTTTTTATATATGAAAATTAGTTTTTAGATTTGATAATTTTAATTTCTTATGTTAATAAATCTAAAATTGATGATTAGTAGAAGTCATGTGATGTTTTGCTTCATCAAAAATTTTAGATATGAATTTTATCTTTATGTTCATGCATCTAAAATTCTGAATCTAATTTACATGTGATATGAATTTTATTAGATTTGAATTCTATCTTTATTACATGTATGAAATGATGTTCATAGATAGAGACCTATCATGATGTAATAAATGATAGTTTAGATGCATTCAAATTAGGATAATTTGATTGAATATAGGATAAAATTAGTTGACTCAATCTAAATTCATCCTGACATAAGCTTGTTCTGGCATAATGAAAGTCATTATGCTGCATGATTGTTCTAGGATGAAAAAAGATTGATCAAACACCATAAGAAATTGAAGTATGAACATAAAAGATTATATGATAATCATAAAGATTATGAGATAATCATAAGGACTATGAGATAGTCATGCGTGTGCTTACATGGATACATGTAGTGATCACTTTGAATCACTACAAATCCTTGGAGTAGGGTTGTATCATAAATGCATGATTATTTGATTAGTAATTTGCAATCTTTGATAAATTAAACTATTGGGCTGAACCAATTTGAACTGGTTGATTGATTGGTGTCTAAGTCAAGGGATAGAATGGTGGTTACTTAATTAGGACCGTTACATTTGCACGGAGAGCCTCCCATCAATCCTGAACTTACCTAGCCAATTTGGTCGATTATGTTTCTTATGTTGGAGATGTCTGGCCGGGACACCACCACTATAAGACCTTTTCGATACCACTTGGTGCAGCAAAAAAAGAAGAAGAAAATAATACAGACACAATCAGGTATGTGGAACAGTCCAAGTGTTGCCTCTACAGGGCATGCAAGCTTCACTAGAAAAGAGAACACAAGTACAAGAGGAGAATATCCACTCTCAACTCTTCGTACACAACTTTTTCAACTAGAAGCTATCCTCATAAAAGCTCTCTTAAAATCTCCTAGGGAGACCCCCTCACAGGCCTACCAATATCAAAATCCTCGATGTCCTTGGATGCTTCCTGTAGAGCGAATCACTACATCATGCCTCTTTGCAGCTACTCTGTCTGATGCTTTGCCCTACCTCCAATCCCCTGTCGGTGCTCTACAGGATCTGCTCTGTCTGTCACACACACTCAGTGCTCTGTCGGACTCCTTTCGACTGCTGCACGAGCCTCCCTCACACTGATGCCCCCGCTCATGGCTCTTTACCGCCTCTTTACGTGTTCTCGATTCTGTTTGCCCACAAGACCTCTTAAAGGCCCTAAATATTAGATGTATGTATTAGAAACCAATACGGCTGACACATTGTAATAAGTCTAGGACATAATTTTATACTTAATATATTGATTTGATCAATAAAAGGATAAGTTTAATTTTTATTTAAGTATGATGTGTCCTTGAATTGTTCATGAAATTAATACTTCAATACATATTCTTAAAATATTGAGAATTAGAGACATATATAAAATTTTTAAATACTTTCGATCATAGTATCATCATGAGGATGATGATCGATCCAGATAGATCGGTGCACAGATTACTTTCTTCAGGATAGATGAGTCTCTGATTTACAGTATAGAGATATTGAGCGATGAGTGCAGATAGTTGTTAGAGAATAATTAGTACTGAGCATGATGATACGAGAGATCACTTGAATTTCTAATCAATCATCAGTAATTATATCGATGCTGTAGTTGTATGAATGGTTCTTTGATATGTGATGATACGACTACTTACAGTGAGATTGCTGGAGTTTGACTGACACATAAACATGACCTCATTGAGACTTTATAGTGGATGCTGATGACAGTTGGTTCACTATAGGAGTAGGATGCACATTTAGATGAAATCTATCGATCTTGATAGAGAGGAGTAGTCCTATGGGATTTGAAAAACTAAGTTTAAGGGTTTGTAGCCACAGCAGTATGATTGATGGAAAAGAGTTTTTATGAGGATCACAATTGGACTCGAACTGATCGAATCTATCATGTGACTGATGATGAGATTTGATGATTTATCCATGACCTGCCATCTAGTCAGGACTTACGATAAAAGGACTAAATTATATGTGAACTATACCTTGAGGTTATTTTTTGGTTCTGTTGGGTTGTTATTACATACTCCTAGATATCATTGGTGGATTGTGAGAGCTCACTAGGGTTGCTTAGGATCGACAATCCTTGTTGAGTTAGAGTAAAATTATTCTGATACATTGAAAAGCATTTCAATGATACTTGATAGAGATCATAGTATATCTCACCATCAAATAGAATTGAACCTATGGGGTCACGCAACAAAGAGATTAGATCTGGAATAAGCAATTGGGCTTATGAAGTCTTAATTGGATTTAGAGAAATCCTATTGGGTTCAGAGTAACCTTACTAGCACATGATTGAACTCAATTTTTTCTTTGCATTTGAATTCTTATTTGATAAGATTAATTTAAATTAATTATCTGCTAATAATCTCAATAAATTAGATTCATTGAGCTCCAATTATTGGATGCCTAGGATTTTGGATCATATGAATTAAGGGATCAAACTCTTAATCAATTTTTTTGATTGTTTGCATGGGGTGCCATTTGATTTGATCAAGTTGGGCATGCCCACCTAAAAGAGGGCATGTGGGACCTGTATAGGGCGTTCCCTAGGATACATGTGGCATGTGAAAAAGTGAGTGAAAAGGCTCCAATAGTTGGCACCTAATGGATCTCCTAATAGAGATCAAATATCTAAGGTAATAAGGATTCCTAATGCAAGTAGAACTTATATTAAGGGACTATTTAGTTTTGAATAGGATTTAAATCTTTTATCTATTTAAAAGGACCTTCTCTAAGGCTCTTTACATTAGGTATTCAGCAGCCCACGCCTCCCATAAGATTCCCTCCATGCCTCCCTCTCTTCTCCCCTTAGGATCCAACACCTAAAGGAGTTGAGCATCCTCCATCTCCACGCCCAAGAGGAGCTTGGGCATCCTCTCTTCCTTACTGATTTTCAAACCTTGATTACTTCATAATCAAGAAAAGAAGAGTAATAGAAAAAGAGAAAAAAAAGATCAAGAAAAAGATCAAAGAGTTGATCGCGATCCAGATTTCGTTTAGATTCGCAGAGTGATTGTTCTTGGAGGAAAAAGATCAACACCAGAGAGGACTGTTTCAGATTGATCCTGAGTGGATACCCATAAAGATCGAGTACTTGCACAACTTAGAAAGAACCTACTCTCTCTCAGATCTAGATTTGAAGAAAAAAATTACGAAACAAGTATGTGATTCGATCATATATTTAATTTCAGCATAAAATTCAGCATATATTTAATTTCAGTATATGATGTAGATCCATGTGTTCTTTATTTTATACATACATAATTTTGATTAAAAAATATTTTAATCTTCTATTCTACTATGATGTTTAAAAAAAAAATTTTAAAACATACATGCATACCCCAACACGAAATTTCCATAGTGGTATCAGAGCCATGAGTTTCATATGCATGAAATTGACATACATATTTTGAAAAAAAAAATTAAAATCTAATTTTTTTTGATATATGAAATATATAGATGATTGTTTTAAATTTAAAATTTATTTTAGATTCAATTTCTAGATTATATATTTGATATGTGAAGGCATGCATAAATTTGAAATTTATTCTAGATAGGTTTCTAGTTCATGTATATATGATATATATGTGCATGTTTAAATTTAAAAATTATTTTGATCTGATTTATGATTCATATATGAGATGTATAATTACCTATTTAGATCTAAAAATTAGTTTCAATATATTTCATGATTTGTATATGAGATATATGATATCATGTTATGATCTGAATTTTTGTTTAGATCTAAATTTATATACATATATGAGATATATGCTTATATGTTAAATCTGAAAATTAGTTTCATGATTTAAAATTTATCTTTTATGCAAAGAATTTAGATATAAAATTTAATTTTAAAATCTGAAATTTATGTTTATGTATGAGAATTTTGATCATGGATAAATTAAAAATTAGGTCATATAATTAGATTGCATCTAGAATTTTTTATTTGAACATAATGGGTCTAATTCGATTAAATAATTGATCAAATCAAGGTAAGTATTGATTAAGATTAGGTCAATTAAGTTTAAGATCATACAATTATTGTTGATCTAATTGATTAAATCTCATATGTAGAATCGATCAATTTAAGGATTTAATTTGGTTCGATAGCTGGAGCCTGATTCACTGAAGCTAACCTATTTGGACCAATTGACCTATTGATGTCTAAGACTAGTAATTGAGAGGTGATTATTTAATTAGTTCCATTCGTTGACCTGACCAATTTATTGGTGTCTAAGGAAAGCAATGGGGGACCCCCGTCGATCTCTACTTATCTGACCAATTTGAAAGATGTAGTCTTGAATATGGCTGCTTGGTGATTTGGTTTAGTCCATACTAATTAGATCGGTCATATGATGACTAATTAGATGAGATCTAAACTTAAACCTCTTCATAAATATTAAGTTCATAGGTCTTTCACCATTGTAGATATGTGAGCGTGGTACTGATGTTGATTATTCTCGATTGGTCACAGTGGTTCAGTTGTACCAAAAATATACAACCACTCTATTAGTAAAGAGTTGCTCCAGGATAAGGATGGGGTTGAGCCCAATAACTGTTAGGTGAGGGATCCAATGACGGTTTTACACCTGCTTGTAAATGGTAGGTCAGATTTAACTAAGGAGTGTGGTCAATAACTGTTAGGTGAGCTCACATGACTTAGAGATTAAGTCGTTGCAATATACTTAAAGAAGCATCTGAACAAAGAGTTGTCCATGCATTGGTGTGCATGCTACCAATAACTATTAGGTGAGGTGCATGGTATTGGTGGGACTGTAGCACCTACTAGAAATTTACTTGTCACGTTAGGATTTTCGTTTCTCACCTGAGGATGGAGGGATCTGAAAAAATAGTGAGAGTCATTGTTTGCATCTTAAAGTTCCTAGAGTAAATATAAATTTAAAGTACAAAAATCTAACTTGAATCTCTTCTCTTACAGCTAAACTATATCAGCTTCAAATCCTCTAGCCCACATCCTTGAATCCAATCATCTGATCAAAATTAATTATAAAGACTGGCTTAAAAATTTTAGGATTGTCTTGACTTCTGAAAAATTAGGTCATGTACTCGATCAGAAACCCCTAGTGTTACTAAACCGTCCTACTGTTGAGCAAAGAACAACATATGAAAAGTGGACAGATGAAGACAGTTGGATCAAGTGCTATGTGCTGGCTTCCATGTCAAATAAGTTGCAAAGCCAGTATGAGTATATGCTCACTACTAAGGCTATGATTACTCAACTGTAAGAGTTATATGGTGAGCAGAATCGCTCACTGTGCTTCAAAATGTCTAAGAGACTCTTAAATCTATAGATATACAAAGGACAGTCAGTCTATGAGCATTATATGATAGTGATCAAGGACATTAAGGAGCTTAGAAAGCTCAAGCTTGATATGCAAAAGGAATTGCAGATGGATTTGATCCTTCAATCCCTTACAAGTTCATATAGTCAATTTATTATAAATTTTCATATGAACAAACTTGATTGCACTATATCCGAACTAGTCAATATGTTGATCACTACTGAGGAAACCTTGAAGAATTTAAGGACACTGTTCTTGCTGTGGAGCGGACTTCTTCATCTAAGAAAAAATTTGATGGGAAGAAAAAGAGTAAATCCATGAAGAAGTAGAAGAAAGAGAGCAAGCCAAAAAATGATGTTCCGAAAAAGGCTGAAGCAAAGGGAAAGTATTTTCACTGTGATGCTGAAGGCCACTGGAGGAGGAACTGTCCACTCTATCTGAAAAGCTTGAAGATCAAAAAGGGTAACAAACCTTCAGAAGGTATACTCGTAATTGAATCTAACTTTATGGTTTCTTCTATTTCTAGTTGGGTATTAGACTTTAGTTCGAGTGCTTATATATGTACTTCAATGCAAGGTCTAATAGAAAGTAGGAGGTTGAGAAAAGATGATATGATCCTTCAGATCGATAATAGAGCAAAAGTTACTGCAGAAGCTATTGACACTTATCCTTTTCAATTACCATTAATATTTAGATTAAATTTGAAAGACTGCTATTTTTTTCTGTAGCTAGTCAGAATTTAATTTTCATGTTTGTACTAGCATAGGAAGGTTTGGATTTTAATTTTAATAAATATTTTAATTTTATTTATTTATAAAATAAATTAGTTGCATGTGATCTTTAAATTGACAGTTTTTATCACTTGCATATTGATACGAATATGAATCTAAACAAGCAAGTAGTAAGTACCGTAAGTCAAAAGAGATTTAGAGATGAAATTAATCAAAAATACTTATGGCATCAAAGACTAGGTCATATTGAAGAGGACAAGATAAACAAACTAAAAAAGGAAGAGATCTTTGGCTCTTTTGATTCAGAGTCGTACCCAGCTTGTGAATCTTGCCTTCAAGAAAAAATGATCAAGTTACCTTTTTAGGACATGGGAAAAGAGTTATCGAGTTACTTATCCTGATACATACTGATGTGTGTAGGTCATTTGATATGCAGATCAGGGATGGTTATATCTACTTCATCACTTTTATCGATGATCTGTCATAGTACAGATATGTGTATCTGATAAAACATAAATCTGAAGTCTTTAAAAAGTTTAAAAAATTCAAAAATAAAATAGAAAAATAAACAGATAAACTCATTAAAATTTTTTGATATGATCGAGGAAGAGAATACCTTAGTCAAAAATTTTTGAAATATCTTAAGGACAACGGCATAGTCTCTCAATGGACTCCTCTTGAAATACCTCAGCTCAACAGGGTATCTGAAAGGAGAAATAGGATCCTATTAAATATGGTCAAGTCCATGATGAGCTTCATTGATTTATCCTTATATTTTTGGGGACATACCTTATTAACTGTAATTCACTTATTGAATAGGGTTCCATTAAAATTTATTTCTACCATATCATATGAGATATGGCAAGGTAAGAAGCCGAGTCTAGGTTATCTTAAGACTTGGGGATGCCCGGCCTATGTCAAAAGATAGATGACTGATAAATTAGAGGATAGATCTGTAATAACTCATTTTATTGAATATCCAAAAGAATCAATGCGATACTATTTCTACTTTCCACAAGATCACAATGTGATTGTGAGTCGAAATATCATATTCCTAAAAAAATAGTTTATCCAGGATGGTAGCAGTGGGAGGTTAGTTGAGCTTGAAGAGAAGATCTCTGAAGAGCAAAGAACTATGGATCCTTAGGAATCTATTATTCATGAGCCAGTAGTTGATGTTCTTCTACCACCTCGTAGATCTAACAAGGTCTCTCGACCTTCTGAAAGGTATATGGGTATGCTTATAGAGGAAGTAAAGAAAATATCCCTTATGGGAGATAAGGATCAAGGTGATGTCTGACATCGATTCTGAAAAATAGTTAGATGCAATGAAGTCAGAGATTGACTCAATACACTCGAGCCAAATATGGATCTTAATGGATCTATCCGAGGGTATAGTACCCATTGCATGTAAATAGATCTACAAAAAAAAAATAGATACCGATGGTAAGGTACAGACCTATAAAATTAGGCTCGTGGTAAAAGATTATAGTTAGCATGAAGGCATTGACTATCAGAAAACTTTTTCATCCGTAGCCATACTGAAATCCATCCACACTCTGCTTGTTGTTGTAGCTTATTATGATTATAAAATTTGATAGATGGATGTGAAAACTACTTTCGTGAATGGATATTTTAAGAAAGATATCCATATGGAGCAGTCTTTAGGTTTCACATCTGGTGATGATGATCATCGAGTCTGCAAACTGTAAAGATCTATATATAGATTAAAGCAAGCTTCTCGGAGTTGGAATCTTCATTTTGATGATGCGATCAAATCATTTGGTTTCATCAAGAATGAAGAAGAACTTTGTATATACAAGAGGATTAGTGGGAGTGTAATTACATTTCTCATATTGTACGTGAATGATATTCTCCTTATTGGGAATGATATTTTCATGCTGATCTTAGTCAAAAGAAAGTTGTCTAAGAAATTCTCCATAAAAGATCTAGGGGAAGCATCCTATATTCTTGAAATAAAGGTCTATAGGGATAGATCTAAAAGAATGCTAGGCTTGTCACAAAAGCTATACATAGAGAAAGTATTGAAGAGGTTCGGCATGAAAAACTCTAAAAGAGGATGCTTATCTCTTAGGCATGGTATTCATCTTTCTAAGACGATGTGACTGACCATATCTGAGAAAGTTCAGCACATGAGTAGGATTTCTTGTGCCTCACCTATAGGGAGTCTCATGTATGCCATGCTGTATACTCGACCTGATATTGTCCTTGCTATGAGTGTCACGAGCAAGTATCAGTCGAATCCAGACGAGGAGCACTGGATAGACGTGAAGAACATCCTTAAGTACTTGAGAAGAACTAAAGATTTGTTCTTGATTTTTGGAAGAGCTTCTGAGTTGCGAGTCGAGGGGTATACTGATTCAAACTTCATATTTGATTTTGATAATAGAAAGTTTACGTCAGAATATGTGTTCGCATGTAATAATGGTGCAGTCAGCTGGAAGAGTTTCAAACAATCCATCATAGCAGAATCGACTATAGATGCTGAATATATTATTGCTTCGGATGCTGCAAAGGAAGGCTTCTGGTTCAAAAAGTTTATTACGGAGCTTGGGGTAATAACATCGGATGCCATACCACTTTATTGCGATAACAATAGAGGCATTGTTGGAATTTTTATGTCGGGGCATGTAGGTATGTTTCAAATTTTTTTTTTTCTAAATTGGGTAGCGAAATAAAAGATTAAAGCTTCTTTTAATCTATATTATGCATGCATAAAATATAAACTACTAGGATCTATTTCATATGCTGAAATTGAACATATACTGAAATTGAATATGTGATAGAATCACATACCTATTTCGCAATTTGTTTCTTCAAATCTGGATCAAAAAGAGAAGAGGCTCTCTCTTAGCCGTGCAAGTATCCGATATCTACGGGTATCCACTTGGTTCAGTCTGGAATAGTCCTCTTAAAATTGATTTTTCTTCTCTAAAAAAAATCAGCCTGTGAATCTGAATGAAGCCTGGATCGCGATCAACTTTTTGATCCTTTTCTTCTCTTCTTTTTTTATTTTTTCTTCTCTAGATTATAAAGCAATTAGAGAGTAGAAACCAGCAATCAAGTGAAATGCCCAAACCCCTTTTGGGCGTGAAGATGGAGGATGTCCAAGGTGTGGGACGTTGGACCTCCAAGGGAGAAAAGAGGGGAGAAGAAAAAAGGGGCGTGGGGCTCTCCTAAGGGGATGTGGGGCTGCTAGTCGAAGTGTTTAGGGACCTTAGGGGAGGCCTCTTTAAATAGACATAAAGTTTGAATCGTATTCAAAACCCAACAACCACTTAATACAAGTCCTACTTGCATTAGGTTTCCTTATATCTTTAGTTATTTAACTTTCTTTAAGAAACCTATTAGGCACCAACTATTGGAGCCCTTGCACCCACAAAATCACATCCCACTTTACACCCATGGGATGCCCCATAAAGGATCCACACGCCCTTTAATAGATGGACATGCCCAACTTGATCAAATCAAGTGGCGCTTAAAGAAAACTATCAAGAAAATTAATTAAGGACTTACACCCTTAATTTATTTGATCCAAAATCTTAGGCACCCAACAATTGGAGCCCAATGAATCTAATTCATTTAGGTTATTAGCAAATAATTTAGTTTGAATTAATCTTATCAAATAAGAAATTCAAAGGTGAAAAAAAAATTGGGTTCAACCATGTGCTAGCAAGGCTATCCTGAATCCAATAGGATTTCTCTAAATCTAATTGAGACTTCATAAGCTCAATTGCTTATTCCAGATCTAATCTCTTTGTTATGTGATTCCATAGGTTCAATTCTATCTGGTAGTGAGATATACAATGATCTCTATCATAGTATTATTGAAACTCTTTTCAATAGATCGAAATAATTTTACTCTAACTCATCAAGGATTATCGATATTGAGCAACCCTAATGAGCTCTCACAATCCACCAGTGATACTTAGCAGTATGTAGTGTCAACTCAGTAGAATCAAAAATGAACCTCAAGGTGTAGTTAACGTGTGATTCAGTTTCTATATCATGAGTCCCGACTAGATGGCAGGTCATGGATAAATCATCTAATCTCATCATCAGTCATATGATAAATTCGATCAGCTCAAGTCCATTTGTGATCCTTATAGAAATTCTTTTCCAACAATCACACTGTTGTGGCCACAGACTCTTGGATTTTTTTTTTAATCTCATAGGACTACTTCTTTCTATCAAGATCGATAGATCTCATCTTGATGGGTATCCTACTCCTACAGTGGACCAACTGTCACCAACATCCACTACAAGGACTCATTGAGATCATGTTTATGTGTGTCAGTCAAACTCCAGCAGCCTCACTGCGAGCAGTCGTACCATCACAGATCAAAGATCATTTACATAACTACAGCATCGAGATAATCAATGATGATCAAATAAAAATTCAAGTGATCTCTTGTATGGTCACGCTCAGTACTAGTTATTCTCTAACAACTATCCGCAGTCATCGCTCAATATTTCTACACTATAGATCAGAGACTCATCTACTTCGAAGGAAGCGATCTGTGCGTCGGTCTATCCGGATCGATTACCATCCTCATGATGATACTATGATTGAGAGTATTTAGGAATTAAATATGTCTCTAATTCTTAACACTTTGAGAATATGTATCGAAATGTTAATTCGATAGACGATTCAAGGACACATCACACTTGAATGAGAAATAAACTTATCCTCTTATTGATCAAATCAATATATTAAGTATAAAATTATGTCCTAACTTTATTACAATGTGTCGGTCATATTGGCTTCTAGGACATATATCTAATAATCTTCCACATAGACTAAAGTCAATTGGCCACTAATCTAAGTCCTATCCACTCAAGGTGGACTTTCAATTTTGGCTGGCTCAATTACTTTGTCAGTGGGACTGCCACGTTGTTTGCGGAGTCTACTCTTCGCACTTCGATATATTTTTTTTCGAGGTAATTGCGTATGATATGATACCACCGCTTGATGTGCTTTGATTTTTTCTGAGACCTCGGCTCCTTAGAGAGTGCTATGGCTTCATTGTTGTCGCAGTAAAATGGTATGCCATCCGATATCATAACTCCAAATTTTATAATAAATTTTTTGAACTAGAAGCCTTCCTTTGCAGCATCCGAAGCAACAACATATTCAGCATCTGTGGTCGAATCTGCTATGATGGGTTGCTTGGAACTCTTCTAGCTGATTGCACCACCATTGCAAACGAACACATATCCTGACATAGACTTTTTATCATCAGGATCAGATATGAAGTCTGAATCAGTATACCTCTCGACTCGCAACTCAAAACCTCCTTTAAAGATCAAGAATAAATTGTTAGTTCTTTTCAAGTACTTAAGGATGTTCTTCACAGTTATCCAATGCTTCTCATCTGGATTTGACGATACCTACTCGTGACACTCACAGCAAGGGCAATATTAGGTCGAGTACACAGCATGGCATACATGGAGCTCCCTATGGCTGAGGCATAAGGAATCCTACTCATGCGTTGAACTTCCTCAGATGTGGTCAGACATATCGTCTTGAAAAGATTAATACCATGCCTAAGAGGTAAAAGTCTTCTTTTAGAATTTTTCATGCTGAACCTCTTCAGCACTTTCTCTATGTACAGCTTTTGTGACAGGCCTAGCATTTTTTTAGATCTATCCCTATAGACCTTTATTCCAAGAATATAGGATGCTTCCTCTAGGTCTTTCAGGGAGAATTCCTTGGAAAACCATCTTTTGACCGTGGTCAAAATAAAAATATCATTCCTAATGAGGAGAACATCATCCACGTATAATATGAAGAGTGTTATTGCACTCCCACTGACCCTTTTGTATACACAAGGTTCTTCTTTATTTTTGATGAAATCAAATAATTTGATCGCATCATCAAAATGATGATTCCAACTCTGAGAAGCTTGCTTTAATCCATATATAGATCTTTGCAACTTGCAGACTCTGTGATCACCATCATCAGATATGAAACCCAAAGGCTGCTCTATATAGATATCTTTCTCAAGATATCCATTTAGAAAAGCAATTTTCACATCCATCTGTCAGATTTAATAATCATAATAAGCTGTAATAGCAAGCAGATTGTGGATAGATTTCAGCATGGCTACGAACAAAAAGATTTCTTGATAGTCAATGCCCTCGCACTGGCTATAACCTTTTGTCACAAGCCTAACTTTATAGGTCTCTACCTTACCATTGGCACCTATTTTCTTTTGTAGATCCATTTACACCCAATGGATACTATCCCTTAGGTGCATCCACTAAGGTCCATACTTAGTTCGAATGCATCGAGTCAATTTCTGACTTCATTTCATCTAACTATTTTTCAAAATCGATGTTAGACATCATCTTGTCAAAAGTATTAGAATCATCACTATGACCCTTATCTCCCATAAGGAATATTTCTTTTACTTTCTCTATAAGCATACCTATGTACCTTTCGGGAGGTCGGGAGATCCTGCTAGATCTATGAGGTGGTAGAGGAAGGTCAACTACGGGCTCATGAATAATGAGTTTCTAAGGATCTATAGCTCTTTGCTCTTCATAGATTTTCTCTTCGAGCTCAACTAATCTCTCATTGCCACCATTCTGTATAAACTATTTTTCTAGAAATATGGTATTTTAACTCACAATCACATTGTGATCTTGTGAAAAGTAGAAATAGTATCCTATTGATTCCTTTGTATACCCTATAAAATGAGCTATTATAGATCTATCCTCCAATTTATCAGTCATTTATCCCTTGACAAAGATCGGACATCTCCAAGTCTTAAGATAACCTAGACTTGGCTTCTTATCATACCATATCTCATACGGTGTGGTAAGAACGAATTTCGATGGAACCTTATTCAACAAATGAATGGCAGTTAGTAAGGTATGTCCGCAAAGATATAAGAGTAGATCAGTGAAGCTCATCATGGACCTGACCATATCTAATAGGGTCCTATTTCTTCTTTCAGATATCTCATTGAGCTGAGGTATTCTAGGAGGAGTCCATTGAGAGACTATGTCGTTGTCCTTAAGATATCTCAAAAATTTTCGACTAAGGTATTCACTTCCTCGATCGGATCGAAGAATCTTAATGGGCTTGCATGTTTATTTTTCTATTTTACTTTTGAATTTTTTAAACTTTTTAAAGGCTTCAGATTTGTGTTTCATCAGATACACATATCTATACTTAGACAGATCATCGATAAAGATAATGAAGTAGCTATAACCACCCCTGATCTGCACATCAAATGGCCCACACACATCGGTGTGTATCAGAGTAAGTAACTCAATGGCTTTTTCTCCATGTCCTATAATGGATAACTTGGCCATTTTTTTTTTGAAGGCAAGATTCGCAAGCTGGATATGACTCTGGATGAAGAGAGCCAAGGATCCCATCTTTTTTTAGTTTATTTATCCTGTTCTCTCCAATATGGCTTAGTCTATGATGCCACAAGTACTTCTGGTTAATTTCATCTTTGGATCTTTTTTGATCTACGGCACTCATTATTTGTTCGTTCAAATTCACATTCGCATCAACATACAAGTAATATAGGCTGTCAATAAAAAGACCTCATGCAATCAATTTATTTCATAAATAAATAAAATAAAAGTTTTTATTGAAATTAAATTCAAAACCTTCCTGTGCTAGCATAAACACGAAAATCAAATTCCAACTAGCTACAGAAACAAAATAACAGTCTTTTAAATCTAATCTAAATCCTGATGGTAATCAAAAAGGATAAGCGTCAATAACTTATGCAGCAACTTTTGCTCTATTACCGATCTGAAGGATCATATCACCTTTCCTCAACCTTCTACTTTCTATTAGACCCTGCATTAAGGTTCATATATGAGTACTCGAACCAGAGTCTAATATCCAACTAGAAGTAGAAGAAATCATAAGGTTAGATTCAATTACGAGCATACCTTCTGAAGGTTTATCATCTTTCTTGATCTTTAGGCTCTCCGAGAAGAGTGGATAGTTCCTCCTCCAGTGGCCTTCAACATCATAGTAGAAATATTTTTTCTTTGCTTCAGCCTTCTTTGAAACATCCTTCTTTGGCTTGCTCTCTTTCTTCTGCTTCTTAACAGATTTTATCTTCTTCTTCCAACTAGACTTTCTCTTTGAAGAAGTCTGCTCCATAGCGAGAACAGTACCCCTTGAACTCTTCAAAGTTCCTTCCATAGTGACCAACATGTTGATCAATTCGGGTATAATACAATTGAATTTGTTCATATAAAAATTTATAATAAATGACTATATGAACTCGTAAGAGATTGAAGGATCAAATCCATCTGTAATTTCTTTTGCATCTCAAGTCTGAGCTTTTTAAGCTCCTCAATATCCTTAATCACTGTTATACAATGCTCATAGACTGATTGTCCTTCATGTATCTTCAAATTAAAGAGTCTCTTGGACACTTCGAAGTATATTATATGGCTCTGCTCACCATACAACTCTTGTAGGTGAGTTATCATAGCCCTAGTAGTGGGCATATGCTCATGCTGACTTTGCAACTCATTTGACATAGAAGCCAGCACATAGCACTTAATCCGACTGTCCTCATCCATCTACTTTTTATAAGTAGCTCTTTGCTTAGCAGTAGGATAATTTGGTAACACTGTGAATTCTTGATCGAGTACATGACTTAGTTTTTCTGAGGTCAAGATAATCCTAAGGTTTCTTAGCTAGTCTTTATAATTTTTTTTGATCAAATGATTAGACTTAAGGATGCAGGCTAGAGGGTTTAAGACTGATATTGTTTGTCTGCGAGAGTAAAGATTCAAGTTTGACTTTTGTACTTTAAAATTTATATTTATTTCTAGGGACTTTAAGATACAAACAATGACTTTCACTAATTTTTTGGATCCCTTCACTCTTCAGGTGGAAAATGAAAACCCTAATGTGACAAAAAGATTCCTAATGGGTGCTGCGGTCCCACTGATGCTATGTACCTCACCCAACAGTTATTGATAACATACACACTGATACGTGGACAACTCTTTGCCCAGATGCTTTTCTAAGCATGTTGCAGCGACTTGATCTCTCAGTCATGTGGGCTCATCTAACAGTTATTGACCACACTCCTTAGTTAAGCTCGACCCACCATTCACATGTAGGTACAAGACCGTTATTAGGTCCCTCACCTAACAGTTATTGGGCCTAACACCATCCTTACTCTGGAACAACTCTTTGCTAATAGAGTGGTTGCGTGTTTCTGATGCAACTGAACCACTGTGACCAGCTGAGAACAATCAACACCAGTAGCACGCCCACATATCTACAATGGTGGAAGATCTATGGACTTAATATTTGTAGAAAGATTTAGGTTTAGGTTTCATCTAATCAGTCATCATATGACTGATCTAATTGGTATGTGCTAAATCAAACCGTCAAGCAACCTTATTCAAGACTCAATCTTTCAAATTGGCCAGATAAGTGAAGATCGATGTTGCTTTCCTTAGATACCAATAAATTAGTCAGATCAGTGAACAGAATCAATTAAATAATCATCTCTCAATTACTTATCTTAGACACTAATAGATCAATTGATCCAAATAGGTTAGCTCAAGCGAATCATACTCAAGCCATCGAGCTGAATTAGATCCCTAGATTAATCGATTCTACATATGGGATTTAATCAATTTGATCAACAATAATTGTATGATCATATAACTTAATTAATCTAATTCTAATCAATATTTAACTCAGTTTGATCAATTACTTAATCGAATTAAATCTATAATATTTAAATCAAAATCCTAGATGCAATTTAATCACATGATCTAATTTTTGATTTTTTCATAACTAAAACCCTCATACATAAACATAAATTTTAGATTCTAAAACTAAATTTTAGATCTAAATTCTTTACATGAAAGATAATTTTTAAATCATAAAAATAATTTTTAGATTTAACATATAAACATATATCTCATATATGTATGTAAAATTTAGATCTAAGCAAAAATTTAGATCAATACATAATATCATATATCTCATATACAAATCATGAATCATATTGAAAATAATTTTATGATCTAAATATATAATCATATACCTCATATATGAATCATGAATTAGGTCAAATAAAATTTCATATTTATGCATGCATCTACATATCACATAATTATGAACTAAAAATCATTCTAGAACAAAATTCAGATCTATGCATGCTTTCACATATCAATTATATATTTTATAATTAAATTTAAAATAAATTTAAAATTTAAAATATTCATCTATATATCTCATGTATCAAGAAAAAATCAGATTTTAAAACTCTTTTCAAAATATGTATGTCAATTTCATGCATATGAAACTTGTAGCTCTGATACCACTGTTGGAATTTTTATGTCGGGGCATGTATGTATGTTTCAAAATTTTTTTTTTCTAAATATGGTAGCAAAATAGAAGATTAAAACTTTTTTTAATCTATATCATGCATGCATAAAATATAAACTACTAGGATCTACTTCATATGCTGAAATTGAACATATGCTAAAATTGAATATGTGATCGAATCACATATCTATTTCATAATTTATTTCTTCAAATTTGGATCTGAAAGATAAGAGACTCTTTTTTAGCCGCACAAGTACCCAGTCTCTATAGGTATCCACTCAGGATCAATCTGGAACAGTCCTCTTAAAATTGATTTTTCTTCTCTAAGAAAAATCAGCCTGCGAATCTGAACGAAGTCTAGATTGCAATCAACTCTTTGATCCTTTTCTTGTTCTTTTTCTTCTCTTCTTTTCTTGCTTTTTCTTCTCTAGATTATAAAGCAATTAGAGAGTAAAAACCAGCAATCAAGTGAAATGCCAAACCCCCTTTTGGGCATGAAGATGGAGGATGTCCAAGGTGTGGGACGTTGGACCTCCAAGGGAGAAAAGAGGGGAGAAGAAAAAAGGGGCATGGGGATCTCCTAAGGGGATGTGGGGATGCTGGTTGAAGTGTCTAGGGACCTTAGGGGAGGTCTCTTTAAATAGGCATAAGGTTTGAATCCTATTCAAAATCAAACAACCACTTAATCCAAGTCCTATTTTCATTAGGTTTCCTTATATCTTTAGTTATTTAACTTCCTTTAAGAAACCTATTATGCGCTAACTATTGGGGCCCTTGCACCTACAAAATCACATCCCACTTTGCACCCATGGTATGCCCCATAAAGGATCTACACGCCCTCTAATAGATGGACATGTCCAACTTGATCAAATTAAGTGGCGCTCAAAGAAAACTATCAAAAAAATTAATTAAGAACTTGCACCCTTAATTTATTTGATCCAAAATCTTAGGCACCCAACAATTGAAGCCCAATGAATCTAATTTATTTAGATTATTAGCAGATAATTTAGTTTAAATTAATCTTATCAAATAAGAAATTCAAACGTTTAAAAAAAATTGGGTTCAACCATGTGCTAGCAAGGTTACTCTGAATCCAATAGAATTTCTCTAAATCTAATTGAGACTTCATAAACTCAATTATTTATTTCAGGTCTAATCTCTTTGTTATGTGATCTCATAGGTTCAATTCTATCTGGTAGTGAGATATACAATGATCTCTATCATAGTATCATTGAAACTCTTTTCAATAGATCGGAATAATTTTACTTTAACTCATTAAGGATTATCGATCCTGAGCAATCCGAATGAGCTCTCACAATCTACCAGTGACACCTAGCAGTATGTAGTGGCAACCAAGTAGAGTCAAAAATGAACCTCAAGGTATAGTTAACGTATGATTCAGTTTTTCTATCGTGAGTCTCGACTAGATGGCAGGTCATAAATAAATCATCAAATCTCATCATCAATCATATGATAAATTCGATCAGCTCAAGTCTATTTGTGATCCTTATGAAAATTTTTTTCCAATAATCACACTACTGTGCCACAGATTCTTAGACTTAGCCTTTTAAATCTCATAGGACTACTTCTTTCTATCAAGATCGATAAATTCCATCTTGATGTGCACCCTACTCCTATAGTGGATCAACTATCGTCTACATCCACTACAAGGGCTCATTGAGATCATATTTATGTGTCAGTCAAACTCTAGTAGCCTCACTGCGAGCAGTCTTATCATCGCAGGTCAAAGGATCATTCACACAACTACAACATCGAGACAATCACTGATAATCGAGTAAAAATTCAAGTGATCTCTCATATAGTCATGCTCAGTACTAGTTGTTCTCTAACAACTATCCATACTCGTCACTCAATGTCTCTATACTGTAGACCAGAGATTCATCTATCCCGAAGAAAGTGATCTGTGCACCGATCTATCTGGATCGATCATCATCCTTATGATGATACTATGATCAGGAGTATTTAGGAATTAAATACATATCTCTAATTTTTAATACTTTGAGAATATGTATCGAAATGTTAATTCCATGGATGATTCAAAAATACATCATACTTGAATAAAAAATAAACTTGCCCTCTTATTGATCCAATCAATGTATTAAGTACAAAATTATATCCTAGCTTTATTGCAATGTGTCGGTCATATTGACTTCTAGGACGTATATCTAATAGGCATAGTACTTACTAAGGAGTTGAGATCATCAGAAATCAAAATATATCAAGCGGTGGTTTCATATTATACGTGACTATCTCGAAAAAAAATTTATCGAGGTACGAAGAGTAGACTCCATGAACAACGTAGCAGATCCACTGATAAAGTAATTGAGCCAGTCAAAGATGAAAGTCCACCTTGAGAAGATGGGACTTAGATTAGTGGCCAATTGACTTTAGTCCAAGTGAGAGATTGTTAGATGTACGTCCTAGAAGCCAATACGACCGACACATTGTAATAAGTTTAGATTATAATTTTATACTTAATACAATGATTTGATTAATAAAAAGATAAGTTTAATTTTTATTCAAGTGTGATGTGTCCTTGAATTGTCTATAAAATTAATACTTCGATATATATTCTCAAAATATTGAGAATTAGAGACATTTATAAAATTCTTAAATACTTCTGGTCATAGTATCATCATGAGGATAGTGAGTGATCCAGATAGATCAATGTATAGATCACTTCTTTTAGGATAGATGAATCTTTGGTTTACAGTATAAAGATACTGAGCGATGAGTGCAGGTAGTTGTTAGAGAATAACTAGTACTGAGCATGACCATATGAGAAATCACTTAGATTTCTAATCAATCGTCAGTGATTGTCTCGATGTTGTAGTTATGTGAATGGTCCTTTGATCTGCGATGGTATGACTACTCACAGTGAGGCTGTTGGAGTTTGGCTGATACATAAATATGACCTCATTGAGAACTTGTAGTGGATGTTGGTAATAGTTGATCCACTGTAAGAGTAGGATGTATATCTAGATAGAATCTATCGATCTTGATAGAGAGGAATGGTCCTATAGAATTTGAGAGGCTAAATCTGAGAGTCTGTGATCATAGCAGTGTGATTGATAGAAAAAAAATTCTGTGGGGATTATAATTGGACTTGAGCTGATCGAATCTATCATATGACTGATGATGAGATTTGATGATTTATTCATGACCTGCCATCTAGTCGGGACTCACGATAGAAGGACTAAATTGCATATAAACTACACCTTAAGATCTTTTTTTTGGTTCTACTGAGTTGCTACTATACACTGCTAGGTGTCACTAGTAGATTTTGAGAGCTCACTAGGGTTGCTCAGGATCGACAATCTTTATTGAGTTAGAGTGAAATTATTCTGACCCATTGAAAAGAGTTTCAATGACACTATGATAGAGATCATAGTATATCTCACTATCAGATAGAATTGAACCTATGGGGTCACACAACAAAGAAATTAGATCTGGAATAACAATTGGGCTTATGAAGTTTCAATTGGGTTTAGAAAAATTCTATTGGATTTAGGATAACCTTGCTAACACATGATTGAACCCAATTTTTTTTTTGATTTTAAATTTTTTATTTGATAAGATTAATTCAAGTTAATTATCCACTAATAACTTAAATGAATTAGATTCATTGGACTCCAATTATTGGATGCTTAGGATTTTGGATCATATGAATTAAGGGATCAAATCCTTAATCAATTTTCTTAATTATTTGCATGGGATGCCATTTGATTTGATCAAGTTGGGTATGCCCACCTAAAAGAGGGCATGTGGGACCAGCATGGGGCCTCTCCTAGGCCCCATGTGGTATGTAAAAAAGTAGGTGCAAAGGTTTTAATAGTTGCACCTAATGGATCTCCTAAAGGGGGTTAAATATCTAAGGAATAAGGATTCCTAATGCAAGTAAAACTTATATTAAGGGGCTATTTAATTTTGAATAGGATTCAAATATTTTGCCTATTTAAAGAGACCTTCTCTAAGGCTCTTTACATCAAGTATTCAGTAGCCCACGCCTCCCATAAGGTTCCCCCCATGCCTCCCTCTCTTCTCCCCTTAGGATCCAATGCCCAAAGGAGCTGGGCATCCTCCATCTCCATGCCTAAGAGGAGCTTAGGTGTCCCCTCTTTCTTGCTGATTTTCAGACCTTGATTACTTCATAGTCAAGAGAAGAAGAGCAAGAGAAAAAGAGAAAAAAAAGATCAAGAAAAGGATCAAAGAGTTGATCGCAATTCAAGCTTCGTTCAGATTCACAGGGTGATTGTTCTTGGAGAAAAAATATCAACACCAAAGAGGACTGTTCCAGGTTGATCTTCAGTAGATACCCGTAGAGATCGGATATTTATACAGCTTGGGAAGAACCTACTCTCTTTCAGATCTAGATTTGAGAAAAAAAATTATGAAAATGTATGTGATTTGATCACATATTTAATTTCAGCATAAAATTTAGCATGTGTTTAATTTTAGCATATGATGTAGATCCATGTGTTATTTATTTTATATATGTATGATTTAGATTAAAAAATATTTTAATCTTCTATTCTGCTATAATATTTAGAAATTTTTTTTTAAAACATATATGCATATCCTGACACGAAATTCCAATGCTAAAACCCAGCTCAGATCAGAATCAAACTCTGGATAGGACTTCTATAGCATCTCGACCATCCGATCGTGCATCAGATCGAAAATTGATCGTTAGATTGTGCCCCATCATGATGTTGCATATCCTCTGATCATCTGAAATGGCTCACTGCTAGAGCTGTCAAGATGGGTCAGCCCACCCTGACCTGCCCTGACCCACCTCTAAACGGGTTGGGTCGGACTGGCCCGTTTAACTAACGGGTTGAAAAAATCCCAACCCGACCTGATCCGCCATGGGCCGCGGGTTAAGCGGACTAACCTGCCAAATTTTTTTTTAAAAAAACCTGTAAACAGTAATATAAATAGAATTTCGTATTCAATTTAAGCTCAAATCAACCTATCAAAGTTTCACATCTCAATTCTTAGAGTCATAAAATAAAATTATCAAACTTAAATTAAATACTTAATACAATCCAAACTTAAAAGACTTAAAGTTTTAATTTTTAAACTAATTTAGAGGCAAATCAAAGTTTCAAAAAATTATCCTCCATATCATCATTGTTGTCCTCATCATTCAATTCTTCATCCTCTTCTTCTTCTTCATTAATTATCTCTTCAATAACATTAGAACCCTCCTTTGAAAGAAATATTTTCACTTTCATAGTTGAATCAACATCTTTATCTATAAGTACCACAAGCCAAGAATAAGAAATCAACCACCAAAAAAAAATAGCAGGGAGCAAAAACCAAATAACATCTAAATCACAAGACAAGCTTACCATTACGAATAAAACCATGCAATTGCAAGTACAAAGAAGAACCTGTACTTTCTCCGGAAGCATGCTACTTTTATATTTGTTGAGCACTCAAGCACTAATGAAAAAGGCCGATTCTGATGCAACAGTAGTAATGGAAATAGCCAAAACATCACATGCCATTGTTGAAAGAATTGGAAATCGATGCTTATAACTCTTCCAATAGTGCAATACATCCAATTCTTCATAGAATCCAAACTCAAGTTTTGGCTCCTCCAAATAGAGATCCAATTGAGATTTTCCAGCATTTGTAATAGTTTGGCTCTCAAATATTTTAATCTCCTACATCGATTACAAACACAAGTTAGATATATAACTAATAAAACAAATATGAATATGAAAAAAAACATAAAAAAGAGCACAAGATGAGACACTTACATCAAGTATTTTTTTGCCTTTATTTTCAATTAATCCTTGATATTGGCATATATGCATATGATATGGATGGAGATTACCATCTGGCTCTGATATCAATTATTGAAGATATTTGGCCAGAACATCACCACCATAAGACCTTTTCGATATCACTCGATGCAATAGGAAGAAAGAAGAAAATAATACAGACACAATCAGGTATGTGGAATAGTCCAAGTGCTGCCACTATGGGGTATGCAAGCTTCACTAAGAAAGAGAACACAAGTACAAGAGGAGAACATCCACTCTCAACTCTCCGTACATAACTCTCTCAACTAGAAGCTATTCTCACAAAAGCTCTCTCAAAATTTTTCAAAGAGATCCTCTAATAGGCCTGTCATACCAAGATCCTCGACGCTCCTAGATGCTTCCTGTGGAGCAAACTGCTATATCATATTTTTTCATAGCTACTCTGCCTGATGCTTTGCTCTACCCTTGATCCCCTGTCGGTGCTCTGTAGGATCTGCTCTGCCCATTGCACATATTCAGAGCTCTGTCGGACTCCTCTCGACTGCTGCACAAGCTTCTCTTGCATTGATGCCTCTCACGGCTCTCTGCCACATCTCTCTGTGTTCTCGATTCTGTTCATCCATAGGACCTCTTAAAGGTCCTAAAACCTAGCTCAGATCGAAATCAGACTCTAGATCAGACTCCTGTAGCTTCTTGACCATCTAATCATGGTTCAAATAAAAAACTGACCGTTGGATCATGCCCCATCACGACCCTGCACATCCTCTGATCACCTGGAATGGCTCACAACCATTGGATCTTGACCACAAGCCCTGCTGACCATCCGATCATGCCCTGATCCACGAGAGCCATCGTGAGCCATGAGAAACCAACTCGAAACGTCGGTTGGTCCACCATACATTACATGAAACATGGTGTGAAATGCCGTCGGTCCACGCATAGGGCGTGGACTGCGTGAAGGCATTGGGCCGCACTCACATGTCCACTAGGCTGGGCCTGCATGCACCCGCGCTGGGCCGCTCACCCGCGATCGGCCCGCACATGCCTGCATGCTTGGCTTGGGCCTGGCTCGCACGCCTACGGGCTCGTCGGCCCTGTGGGCCCATCTGCTACCTGCTCCGAATTTCTCTCATGTGTATCTTCTCCATCTGGACTCCGTTTGGACTATTCTTGGGCTCGTTGAACTCCATTCATCATCCTCGATCTCGTTCTAGACTTTTTATGGATCGTTCTTGAGGCATATTTTCTAACATCTTATTAGGTGCCTAGGTTTCAGTTCACCATGTATGTTGCAATTGCACCTTAATTCGATCTTGATGAACCAAGTAAGGATCTCTTTAGTGGATTTATGTAAATTATGGATTTACATCAGATGTAAATAGACAATCAAAATTAAAAAGATATAAATTAAAATCTCTTCGTAAAATATTAAGTCCTAGATCTTCCACCATTGTAAGAGTGCGGGCGTTCTACTGGTGTTGATTGTTCTTGGCTGGTTACAGTGGTTCAGTTGTATCATGAAGATGCAACCACCCTATTAGCATGAGATGTTGCTAGGTACTGATGGGGTTAGGCCCAATATTTCAAGCACAGTGAGGGACCTAATGACGGCTTTGCCTATGCATTGCATGGTGGGTCTGACTTAACTAAAGATTGGATCAATTTTTCGAACATGGTGAGGCTTCATGACTTAGAGATCGATTGCTGTATCATGCTTGAGAAGTATTAGACAATAGTTATCCACTCATCGGTATAGCGTAGCCCAATATTTTGGACACGATGAGGTGCATGCATATTGGTGGGATCACAGTACCCACTCAAAATTCTAGTCGTCTAGGGGTTTCCGCATCTCCACAGGAGAGTGTGAGAGATCCACAAAAATAGTGGGAGTCTAATTTATTTCTTAAAGCCCCTAGAATAAATTTAAAATCAAGTATAAAAATCTAACTAGAATTTCTATTCTCTGATAAAAATCAACTCTAATCCTCACAAATTTAGAACCATTTGACTAACCGATCAAGTTATAAAGACTAGCTCAAGAACTTAAAATAGTTTTAAGTTTCAAGAAGTTGAGTTAACCAGGACATCCCTATGCTACCAAACTGTCTGAATTGACCAAAGGACAATTAGTTCATGATCACTATTTGATGATGATTAAGGACTTAGTTGGGCTTTAGAAGCTCGATAGACCATGCATAAGGAATTGAGAATGGATTTGATCCTGCAATCTCTTGTCAATTCATATAGAAGTTTATAGTAAACTACGACATGAATAAAATTGATTGTACCTTAGTTGAGTTATTGGACATGTTGGTGACTACCAATGGGACCTTGAAGAGTTCAAGAGGAAGGATTTCTATATATCTGGTAAACCTAAAGAAAAGGAATAGGGGACATGCCTTCAAAATGTATGTTGAATCTGCTCGATATTGGTATTTGAGTAGATAGTGAGTACTGTTGGATCTGAGAGATCCAAAGATAAGATAGATCTGAAGTATATATGGTACCTCTGGCTTGACCATATTGGAGAGAATAGAATAAATAAATTGAAAAAGGTATGGGCTCCTAGGCTTATGGACTCTTGAGTCATTTTCGATTTATGGATTTTGCCTTCAAAGAAAGATGGTCAAACCATCCTTTGTGGGATATGGGGTGAGGACCACTAATATACTTGCTTTGATATATTCTGATGTATACAATCCATTTGATGAGCTGGTCAGAGATGATTTTTTTTACTTTTTACGATATAGGTACCAGTATGAAATATAAATCTGAAGCTTTGAAAGGTTCAAAAATTCAGATATAAATAAAGAAATAAATTAAAAAGACCCTTAAGATTCTTTGATAAAATCGAAGAGGTGTGTGCCTTAGTGAGAGTTTCTAATCTATATCAAGAAAATGATATAGACTCATAATAGACTCTTCTTGGTGTACCTCAACTCGATGGGGTGTCGGTGAGGAGTTGGAGTATATTCGATATAGTCCGATCCATGATGAGCATCACTGATCTTTTTTTATTTTTTTTAAAAATAAGCTTTACTTATTGAATAAAATTTTCTCTAATTCTTTCCTATCACACCGCATGAGATGTGGCATGATTAAGGATGTCTGACCCATGTCAAGTGTTGACATACGGACCAAGTTAGAGGTTAGTTCTATGAGAATCATTTTTTTTGTATCCTAAAGAGTTTTAAGAATACTTTCTTTTCAGAGGATCACAATGTGATTGTGACCCGACATGCTATGTTCTTGAAGAAATTATTTATCCAAGATGGGATAGTGGGAGAAAAACTGAGCTCAAAAGAGAAAGTCTCTTAAGAGCAACGAATCATAAAACCTATAGAACCTATTCATGTTAAGCTAGTACATATGATCCTTCATTTTATAATCTCTTATTCTACTGAAAGATACTTAGGTATTTTGATAGAGGACATAAAAGAAGTATTCCTCATGGGAGATAAGGAACATGAATTTGATGTAATCAAATGTTCTTTAAGAAAAATATATGTTTATAAGAAGGTCAGTGGGAGTATTACCATGATCCTCATATTGTATGTGAATGACATCCTCCTTGTTAGGAAAGTTGTTTCTATACTAACATCGATTTAAAATTTGGTTGCCTAAACAAATTCTCCATGAAGGACCTTGGAGAAGCATCCAATAAAGATTTATGAGATAAATCTGGATCTATGAGATAGACCTAAGGCGATGCTAAATCCTTCACAGAAAATGTGCATAGAGGAGATGTTGAAAGGGTTTAGCATGGATAACTCCTAGAAGAGTTTCTACCTTTTAGGCATGAGACTGATCTCTCTAAAAAAATATGTTCTGACATATTTGAGAAGATTCAGTACATGAGCTAGATCCTTTATGCTCTGACTAAAGGGAGCCTCATATATACCATGCTATATACATAATCTGAATAGATCTTGTTGTGAGTATCACGAGCAGATATCAATTGAATCCAAGCTGAGAGTACTAGATAGCTGTGAACAATACTTTTAAGTACTTGAGAAGCACTTAGGATATATTTATGGTCTTTGAGAGGAGAATAAAAATTGAGGATACAAAAGATTCACAATCAGACTTAATGTCTGATGTTGATGGTAGAAAGTCTACATCAGGATGTGTTTCTGTAAGCAATGGGATTTAATATATTGGAAGAGTTTCAAATAATCAATCATTATAGATTTTAGAAGTCGAACATGTCATTGCTTATGAGGTAGCTAAGGAGGCATTCTAGTTTGTTACAGAACTCGGTGTGATGTCATGAGATGACCCCATATTGTTCTTTGACAATATATGCGCTATAGCTTTAGCTAAGGAGCTAAGATCTCATCAGAATTCTTAACACAATAGGAAAGATATTATTCGTGACTATTCTGAGAAGTAAGACTTTAAGGATCAGAGTAGATCCCATGAAAACGTGATGGGCCCACTACCTAAATAACTTAGCCAGCCAAGACCAAAGCACATCTTGGAGAAGATGGGGCCTAAGTTTGTGGTAGATTGACTTTAGTGCAAGTAGAAGATTGTTAGATGTATGTCCTAGAAGTCAATCGAGATGACATATTAATTTTTTTTACGATATAATTTTGTACTTGACCTAATTAACTAGGATAGTAAATTTCATTCATGTAATATATGTGTGTATGAATCATCCAAAAAATTAATGAGATGATAACACATATTCTAAAGAGTTAAAAATTTGAGGCATGTATTATTGATGGTTAATTTCTAAATTACTCCCGATCGTAGGATCATCATGAGGACGATGATTGATCCAGTATTGGTGCACAGATTGCTTCCTTTAGAATAGACGAGTCTCAAGTCTACAGTATGAAAACACTGGAGCGAGAGTGTAGGTGGTTGTTAGAAAATAACGATACTGAGCATGACCAACATGAGAAGTCACTTGAATATCTACTCACTCGTCAGTGACATTCTCGATGCTATAGTTGTGTAAGTGATTCTTAGACTTGCGGTGCCTCGACTACTCATAGTTAGATTGCTGTAGTTTGACTGCACATAAACTTGATCCCTAGCCATATGGATCCTCACGGTGTATATTAGCTACAGTAAATTCACTGTAGGAGTAGGGTGCGTACTTAAATGGGATCTATCAATCTTAATAGTTCAGGAATAGTCTTATGTGATTTATGAAGTCAAGTTCATAAGATCGTGGCCACGGCATAGTGAATTATGGAAAAGAGTTTTCAAGAGATTTCATGATTTGAACTCGAGCTGATTAAATCTTACATATGACAGATGATGAGATTTGATAAATTTTTTATAATCTCCATCTTGTCGAGACTCATGATAGAAGAACTGAATCACATAGTAACTATACCTAGAGGTTCATCTTTCTATTTTGCTGGATTATCACTACATGCTGCTAGACATCACTGATGGATTATGGGACTAACGAGAATTATTTTGATGATCAATAATTTTTGATTGAAGAGTTGGAATTATTTTAATCTATTGAAAGGAGTTTCAATGATATTTTGATGGAGATCAAAATATTTTTCACTATCAGATAGAATAGAACCTATGGGGTCACACATAAAAAAAGTTTTGACTGATCAGAATATCGAATCATGATTTTAAATCATAAATCATAAGTGATCTTAATTATCAAATTGATTGATGATTGGACTTAAATGTAAAAGTTATATTGAGGACTTACTAAGAGTTAGTAAGTTATAGAAGGATTAAATTATAATTTTATATATTATTTAATTTGATCAAATATTAAGATTGGATCCTAATCAAATTAAATTAAATTTAGTTTGATTAGTTTTATTTTGAGTTTGACTCAAATTAAGTTTCATTAATCTAATGGGATTAGATCTAATGAACACTTGACCCAAACCTGTTTGGATTTGGTTTAACCTAATCTTTTCCCATGTTTGATTTGGATTAGGTCTTAGTTAATTTAAATTATATTTAATTTGATTAAGATCTGATTTAATTTGATTTGAATTGAATTTTATTAGTCTAATGGGATTGGACTTAACCAAATATAAAAAGGAATCCAATCTTCACTTGGACTTCGACCTATACCTTGACCAAATCAAACTAGGTTTTCAAACCCTTAAATCCCCACGCCCCAAGGACTTGGATGCCCCATGGAATTCACGTGGAAGGGTTTCATGTTGAAAGTGAGGGTGTGAGAGAGTTTTGTGTGTGGAGAAAAATATTTGGGAGAAAGGAAAAGGGTGGGCGGCACAACAATAGGAAGAGCCCTTTTGAAAACCAACTCTATCTCTTATCAAAAACCCTAACCACCTAGTATTTAAACATGGGGATTATGTGGAGCGGCTGATAATTGATAAGATCAGATTTTGGATGCCCTTTGAATAGGGTCTAGTGTGGAGAAAAAGGTGGGATGCCCATGGCTTGGGCATGAGGGGATTCTTCAACATAGGTAGTGCCTTCTTCCTTATCTCTTCTTTCTTACAACAACCGAGAGTTGGTTGATAGAAAATTCTTCTTCTCTCTCTATGTCCAAGAGTTGGACGTGTCTCCCTCTCCCTCTCTCCCTAACATGTCCAAGAGTTGGACATAATAAAATCAGATTTGATCTGATTTTTATTCTTGGTCCATGAGATGGATGGTTCTCCTTTTTTTCTCCTCAAATCTAGTCCAAAGGTTGGACAGGAAGGAAGATTAAGAGATCTGATCTCTTATTTTCTTTTATAGATCTTGAATTTTTTCTTGAGAAGAGAAAAATAAAAAAAAAATCAGATTTGATCTGATTTCAAGTTCCTCCTACAGATCTGTTTGATTCTCTTAAGAAGAGAATCAAAAGATCGAACCGATTCGACAATCTAAGGAGCGATCTTTGCAAAGGAGCTAGCACTCCGGTGAGATCGAGACTTCTGATCAGACCAACCTCAATGGATATTCATAGAGGCTGATCACGTGTGTGGCTACAAAGGAACCTCGAAGACATCCTTAGACATCGGATCGCAATGAAGATCTATCTGTGCAAAGGTAAAATTCAGATACTCTATTTTAGATTTTATCTTGCATATATGATGTTGTCTAGGTTATGAGATTTGATCTCTATGCATGCTAGATTAGATGAGATCTAATTAAAAAATTATTTTAATATTATTCTGACATAAGATTGCCCTGACATAACGATGGAATGTTATGTTGTACGGTTGTCCTAGAATAATATTGAAGTAATATAAAAATTTCTATTTTCACTACTTATTTTATTTATGTTTAAAATTTTTAAAATTTTTGCATGCATACCTGTCGCCATGTGATGATGAAATCCAACATGGATATGCTAGATATCTTTTGATACTCCATCCAGATAAATTTTCATATGTAGATAAATCATTTATGATCTATAACACCGAAGCATGCAACTTAAAATTTCTTTGACTGACAGAATCACATGTTTGTACTCTATTTCTCTATAGCTCCTTCAAATTATCGATTAAGGATTGTAGATATACATCAATTTCATTATCTGATACTTTTGGACCCATAATCAATAGTGATATAAAAATAAATAGTTCTTTCATACACTTTCAAGGTGACACATTATATGGTATTAGCATCAGGGGCCATATACTGTAGGAAGTACTCAAATTGCCAAAGGGATTAAATCCATTTATCGCTAGACCAAGTCGAATATTGTATGGATCACTTGTAAAGTATGAATACTTTGCATCGAAGTCTTTCCGCACTACAGAGTTGGTCGGGTGGCTAAGTACATTCTCTTTCAAAACTTGCAGCTCATGATGCCATCTCATTTCTTCAGCTTTCTTGTGGACATATACAAGCTTTGAAGTCTTAAAATTAATAAAAAATATCTCAAAACCTTATGATGTATCTTCTTTCCTTTTCTATTATCAATTTTGTACCTAGGCTCACCGTATTTCGGATATTCACTTGCTTATTCGTTCTCCTTATAAAATAATATATAGTTATTTTTGTAGGCGTATAGGAATATAGCCAAGTTCCAATTTCCGCATGTAGGTTTTTGCCTTAGAATATGATTTCAAAAGTCTCTTTCCATCAGGAAGAGCAGCTTTAATCAATGCCAAATTTTGGTCAAATGACTTTTGACTCCATCGATTCATGATTTTAATATGAAATAATTTGATAAAAAATTTTAATTTGAAGAACTTTACACAATTTGGATAGAGTGACCCTCGTGCATCCCTTATAAGTTTTGCAAACTATTCAAAAGTCCCTTCTATGTCATTAATATTGTGTTCATGATCATAACTGCCTTCAAATGCATTAGTACTCATGAGTATATTTGAGTGAACACCCTGATGTAAATCATCCAATAGTGAACCTATACCACCATGTTCGATAGGTTTAGTAGCATCACTATCATCTTCAGTATCATCATCGTCGCGCATAACTTCATTCGGATCACTCTCCCCATGCCATATCCAGTGAGTATACTTCTTATCCATATCATAATATAGTAAATGCTCCTCAATAAGTGATATGCGATGATATACTATATTGACACATCTCTTGTATGGACACTTTATCTTACTGACACTATCAGCCTTACACTGTGCAAACTCAATAAAATTTCGAACAATTTTTTGATATTCAGGCAAGAAAATGCTCCTAGTATTCATCCAACTTTTGTTGATATCCATCTAACAATAAAAAAAATTATTAACAATAAAAAAATATCCCTAGCATTCATCCGAACCGAATCCCAACTCGGATCCCGGATCGGATCCCGATTCGGATCCCAACCCAAATTCACTATCTACATATTCTGCATATACACATACAAAGCAATTGCTACCTAATTATTTTATCATTTAAAATGACTTACATAATAAATATATCTTATCACTAACTAATAGGTAAAGATAGGTCCTATCTTTTTCAAAAATACATCACTTTTATTATTACTATAGCTTTGTTCTTTATTCCATATCCAAAAAAAATCCGACAGCATCTCCTTATAGTTCTCCAAGTACACGATATAGATAGATCATATTTTAACCACATTTAATATGTATCTGAAGAACAAACAAGACAACTACGATGAAATTTTTCATAATAGAACAAAGAATGTCATGATAATAATAAAAAATTGATGCATTTTTTAGCTGTCCAAATCGGGGCATTCAAGCGTCGTTCACAGAGTCTGTTTTGGAGACTTTGCGACTGACTCTTGAACAGGAGTCTAAGATTACATTAATGCATGTATTAAATCACTACCATGCATCTCTCTATAGAAATAGAGAGATGTACCCAGATTCAACCCAAATCTCGACCCGGATTCGGATCAATTCTCGATTCGAATCCCAACCTCGACCCAACTCGAATCGTGGCCTAGATCTCGGATCGGATCTCGACTCGGATCCCGATCTGGATTTGACCCAAATTTCAAAGCGGATCCAAGTCGAACCAGATCGAATCCTAAACCAAATCCTAGATTCGGCTAATCCTAGTTAAAATATTAAATCATGATCACAATAAAACTTAGGGACTAAACAAGCAAAAGCATTAAATTATAACAAGCAAAAAATTTAAATTATTTTTTTAAAAATAAAATTTTATCATTTTTTTTAAAATATAACTATTTTTATGATAAAAATAATTTATTTTGAAAAAGTTTTAAATATTTTATTTTATTTATCATTATTAATTTTTAATACTTATTATTATTATTAAATTATTATTTTTTTAAAAAATATTTTTTTTATTTTTTCTTCTTTCTTCTCCCACACGCCACAACCCCCCCACTACCGTTGCTCACCGACCCGTCACTGAAGCAAAAATTTAGTGCAGGGGCAAAATGGTAATTTTAAAACTTTTTCAAAATTACTATTTTACAGCGGAATTATTAATTAATCTCATTAATTAATACTAATTAACCCTACACTAGGATCTAAATATGATACAACAGCATGCATTTAAATTTAAAATTCAAATTTGAATCAGTAAACGTTTTACAGTACTGTGTTCAGAACACATCACCTTTTGCGGGTAGTCGATCACCGCAATCTGATCACCATCGGAGGATTCTAATCATCACGTCGCAGCCACCCAACTGTCTGGCCTCTGCGGATCGTCCACACGAAGCTCCCGTCTGATCAGCTCCTCACGAATGCTAGTTCGTGATTTCACCCTTTTGATGGCAGATGTTGATCGAACTCCTTCGATCGATGTGTGCCGACTTTTTGGATGCTCCGGATCATCTGCACAGTTACTTGAGAGGCTGATGGATCTCTCTCTGAAATTTGGTGGACTCACGACACTCGTGGCACACCAATCTCACTTCCCGAACCCTAGGTAGAAACCTTAGGGTACACACCAAAAACCCTGCGCCCAATTTTCTCTCTTTTCTTTCTTTTTCTCTCGGAAGGTTTTGGACCTTCACCTTATGCAGAAGCCTTCCTCACGCCCCAAAGTTTCTCTCCTAATTTTTCTACGCACGTCCCATCTTTCTCCTCTTTTTAAAACAACATCGAACGTGTCTTATCCGCGTGAGAGGATAAAGATAAGAGGTTACACATTTGAATTCAAATCAAATTTGAATTCAAACGAAAACCAACTTATCCCTATCCTTTTGGGCATGAGAAGAGAAGGGGCGTGGCTCTTTGTGCATAGAAAAAGTTTCACGAGAAACCTTTTCTCGTGTAAGTAATGTGACGCACAAAATGGATAAGGATGAAAGGGCAAGTGATAAGTTATCCATTCAAATTCAAACATGCTTTGAATTTGAATGGCTAACTAATTATTTTATCCATCCATACGGCACACAAATGAGGATGTGGGGAAGGGTTTTGCGTGAGAAAAATTTCATGAGAAGTTTCTTCTCGTGAATTCAAATGGGTGCAAGGAAGTTGGGTGACGCAGGGAATTTAAAACAAGGTGGTTTGATTCAAATTGAGCCAACCTAGTTTAAAATAGGTTGAGCACAATTAGACCAAATTAAACCCAACATAATTAGGCTTAATTAGGCTTAATAAAATCCTAATCAAATCAAGAATTAACTAAACCTAACCCCTGATCAAATCAGAGACTAAACCACCTTAGCGATTAGGTCAACATTTAACCTAATCGGGTCAATCCAAACTGAATCCAATTCAATTGGACTTGATCCAAAAATAATTACTCAATCAAATTGAGTTAATTAGTGATTAAATCACTAATTAAATCTCTCATAAATATTGAGTCCAAATCCGATGGGCAATCAGGCATCAGAGACCATCGATATGAAACCCTGATCAAAGAGTTCAAATTTCAAATTCAAAATTCGAAATTCAAAATTTTAACCCCGGTACCCAAAATGTGTGGAACTCATGATTAGAGAATCCTAATTCTCAATCATAGAGTTCCAGATAGATAAGACTCATAATCAGCCATCAGATCAGAAAGGAACCTCTAATGTGTGTGACCCCGCAGGTTTGAACCTAAGCCGGTAGCACAGGAACCAATTTCTGTACTAATCGAAGTGACCATCTAGCAATGGTACCCGACGATCGGATAGGTCGAATAATCGCAATCGCAACATTCAGAACCTACGTGAATATGGTTACCGTATAATTCATCCCTTTTGACCCCTGTGTTTAGGATGACTCAGAGTTAAACTGTCAACCCTGATGATATCATCCGAATCGTGCTCAACTCAATTAGTCCTGTGACTCCTCACTAGGACTATCCTGGCCAAGGTTTTGCTAAATTGAAACACGACTGTACACAGCTCCTAAACTGGAGTGGTCAATCCCATCTTGACACACGCACCGACAAGTCAAGTACTTGACTACACCCAGCAACCTTCCGTCACTGAATTAGAAATTCAGGTAGTCCAGTGCCTAAGTGCAGTGAGTTGCTTGCAAGTCACCGTGGCGGTCTCAGGTCGGAGGGACATTTATACCCATATCCCATCGGAGCAAATCTTGACAGCAGAAATAGCTCCGGAGTTGGTCACGTTCAGTGCAGATGTACCATTACATCTCACCTGTATGCCATACCAGTGTCTCCACACTCTTTGGTTATGAGGACAACCAACCCATATGGCACACAACGACCTATGCTCGATAAATATTGTCGTCCTTGGTAACAACGTATCATTTGGTCGCGAACATGTTTAAGGACTAAACGATAAATCCTCCTTTGTCGAGTCTAAATAGTCCTAAGGACTTCACCACAACACAGGAGTTCATTAGAAGATAAAACATTTGTGATGAAAAAGTACCAAAATAATTTTTATTTATTTATAATTCATGTACTAATACAAAAGGAGCACAACCGTCAACAGGCTGACGATTGGCTTTGGGACACTATTCCCAACAATCTCCCACTTGGCCTAAAGCCTATCGGTGCAGTATCTAATACCCATCTTCGACTTGTAGTCGTTGAACTCCTTCACCGCAATGGCTTTAGTGAATGGGTCGGCCAGGTTCTCCTTCCCGTCGATCTTCTGAAGGTCGACATCACCTCGATCCACGATCTCCCGGATGAGATGGTAGCGGCGTAGAATATGCTTCGTCCGCTGGTGTGCCTTTGGTTCCTTCGCCTGAGCAATGGCTCCAGAGCTGTCGCAGTAGAGCAGAACTGGACCAACAAGGGAGGGTGCTACTCCGAGCTCGGTGATGAATTTTCTCAGCCACACCGCTTCTTTGGCAGCATCTGATGCAGCAATATACTCCGCCTCGCATACTGAATCAGCCACAGTGTGCTGCTTGGAACTCTTCCAGCAGACAGCCCCACCATTAAGGGTAAAAATAAATCCTGACACACTCTTGCTATCATCTCGATCAGACTGGAAACTAGAGTCTGTAAACCCTATAAGTCTCAAGTCCGATTCACCATATATAAGCCACTGGTCCTTAGTATTTCTCAAATACTTCAGGATGGTTTTAACAACCTTCCAGTGATTCTCTCCTAGATCAGATTGGTATCTACTCACTACCCCTAGTGAGTATGCCACATCTGGTCGTGTACATGTCATGGCGTACATGATAGATCCCACTGCTGAAGCATATGGAATCCTACCCATACGCTCTCTCTCTTGAGGTGTTGTCGGACAATCCCTCTTCGAGAGAGAAATTCCATGGCCTATCGGTAGATAGCCTTTCTTGAAATTTTTCATGCTGAACCTTTTCAGCATAGTATCAATGTATGTAGACTGGGATAAGCCAAGCAACTTTTTGGATCTATCCCTATAGATCCTCATCCCTAGGATGTAGGAAGCTTCTCCCAGATCCTTCATGGAGAATTGTGATGATAGCCAAATCTTTATTCCCTGTAATGCAGGGACATCATTCCCGATTAAGAGAATGTCATCCACATACAATACAAGAAATACTACTGCTGGACCATTAGCCCACTTATAAATGCAGGGTTCTTCTCCGTTCTTAACGAAGCCATACGTTTTGATCGTCCTATCAAAACGTATGTTCCAACTCTGAGATGCCTGCTTAAGTCCATAAATGGACCTCTGTAGCTTGCACACCTTAGACTCATCTGTGGATGTGAACCCTTCAGGTTGTATCATATACACCTCTTCGTCCAGCTCTCCGTTTAGGAAAGCTGTCTTCACATCCATCTGCCAGATTTCATAGTCCAGATGGGCAGCTATCGCAAGCATAATCCGAATGGATTTGAGCATTGCCACAGGAGAAAACGTCTCGTCATAGTCTATACCATAACGTTGACGATATCCCTTGGCAACCAGACGGGCTTTATAGGTCTCCATCTTTCCGTCTGCGTCCCTCTTCCTTTTGAAGACCCACTTACACCCTATGGGTTTTACTCCTTCGGGTGGGTCAACCAATGTCCACACATCGTTGACCTTCATGGACTCCATTTCGGATTTCATGGCCTCTAGCTATTTCTCAGAGTCAGGTCTCTGCATTGCATCCATGTAGGTGATCGGATCCTCATCATTTTCATCAAGTTCGATAGGATCACCATCCCGGACCAAGAAACCATAGTATCTGTCCGATTGATGTGGTACTCTACCAGACCGCCTTAAGGGTGCATAATCAATGGGCTCCGGATCTGATCTAATCAAATCTGGTTCAGGTTCAGTAACATGTGTCGGTTTTTCCACCTGTCGAACTTCGTCAAGTTCGACTTTAGAGGCAACAGTTCCTTCACTAAGGAACTCCTTTTCTAAAAAGATTGCCTTAAGGCTGACAAACACCTTTTGCTCATCAGCAAGGTAGAAATAATATCCTTTGGTCTCTTTTGGGTACCCTATAAAATTACACTTGTCAGACCTAGGTCCAAGCTTGTCTGTAATTAAACGTTTAACATAAGCCGGACACCCCCAAACCCTAAGGTGCGAGAGTACTGGCTTACGTCCTATCCATATCTTATATGGTGTTTTGGCTACAGACTTACTCGGAACTCTATTTAGAAGGTAACAAGCCGATTCGAGCGCATATCCCCAGAGGGAGATCGGCAGACCAGCAAACCCCATCATGGATCGAACCATGTCTAACAGGGTCCGATTCCTCCTTTCAGACACACCATTATGCTGTGGTGTTCCAGGAGGAGTCCACTGAGAGAGAATCCCATTCTCCCCTAGATACGTCAGAAACTCATTGAAAATGTATTCACCTCCTCGATCAGATCGAAGAGTTGTAATACACTTCCCAGTTTGTTTTTCTACCTCATTTCGAAATAGTTTGAACATTTCAAATGATTCCGACTTATGCTTCATTAAATAGACATACCCATACCTAGATAGGTCATCTGTGAAGGTTATGAAGTAGAAAAATCCACCTCTTGCACTTGAGCTCATGGGTCCACATACATCAGAATGTACCAGACCTAAGAGTTCACTGGCTCGCTCACCTTTTCCAGTAAAAGGTGACTTGGTCATCTTTCCAAGAAGACAGGACTCACAGGTTGGAAGTGATTCACAATCACTAACTTCAAGAATTCCTTCTTGAGCCATCCTGTTTATCCTGTTCTTATTGATATGACCTAGCCTACAGTGCCAAAGGTAGACTTCTGACACATTATCTATTCTAGAGCGTTTACCGAATTTTTGAACCACATTAACAGGCTGTGATAGTAAGTAAATTTCATTATTTAATTATCCAACAAATATTGTAACACCATTCAAAATGATATTGCAAATATTTCCTTTTATTAAAAAATCATAACCGTACATGGCCAAAAGGCATACAGAAATAATATTTAATAAAAAACTTGGACAATAGTGACATTCACTCAGAATTACATTACGAGAATTGATTACAAGACTCATGATTCCTAAAGCTAGAACTGGAACTTTGCTTCCATCTCCAACATTCAGGAACCTCTCGCCTTCATCAAATCTCCTACTGACCTGCAGACCCTGCATCGAATTACAAATATGATAAGGGCTTCCGGTATCCAATACCCAGGCAGTAGTATCACAAATCGAAAAGTTGCAAGGAGTTATCATATAATTACCTTGCTTCTTCTTTGGCCTGTTCGGGTCCAGGGAGGCAATGTATTGAGGATAGTTCCTCTTCCAATGCCCGTGCTTCTTGCAAAAGAAGCACTCCGCCTGGCTCTGGTCATGCTTGCGCTTCTTGGTCTGACCCCGTGCTACTGTCCCAGCATGAGATTGCACCTTCTTATTTTTCTTCTTCTTGTTCTTCTTCCCCTTCCCAAAGGGTTGACGACGAGAAGAAGACCCTCCCACTACATTCACCGACTCCTTATGGAGTTGGTGATCCTTCTCAAAGTTCTGCAGCAACCCCAACAATCCGTGGTAGTTTACTGCAGGCTTTGTCATTCGAAAATGAGTAAGGAATGGGAGGAAGGACTTGGGCAAGGAATTAAGGATCGCATCCTTACCGAGCTGTTCGTGCAGAGGAAAGCCCAATTTGCTTAGGCGCTCAATCATCTCGATCATGTACAGTACATGATCAATGACTGAGGCCCCATCCCTCATCCGAGCATTGAAAATAGCACAACTAGTTTTGTGCCTTTCAACGTCGTCAGGCGTGCCAAAGGAGTCATTCAACATTTGAAGCATCTCCTGTGGCTGGGCGTTTTCAAACCTTCGGCTGAACTCGTCATTCATTGCTGCCAGCATAATACATCGAACGGTGGTGCGGTCATTGAGCCACTTCAAGTAAGTGTCTCGGATCGCTTTACTAGCGTTCGGAGCTGGCTCCTCAGGTGCTGGATCCGTTACTACATAAAGGATCCGCTCATGCTCAAGGACGATTTTCAATTTTCGATACCAGCTATCGAAATTGGGTCCCATGAGCTTGTCATTATCTAATAATGACCGGAGCGACAGGGTAGTGGCCATAGCTGCTTAAAGAAAAACGAGACCTCTATTAGTACATAAATTAATACTAAAGACTTGGACTTTAGTCTAAAGTTTTTCCCAATATTTTTACGAACTGGTAGCCTCATCCTCCAATTCGAGGAATTACTTTAATTCCTTAATGGGTACTAGAATCCACACAGACTACACACGAGCCCAACTTTGGTTGGTCAACCCATGTGCATCTATGGATAGGTTCTTAACCAGTTGTTTCTCTAAACAACTTCTAGTAATTGATTTTGCACCAGAACCTAATCAGTAGGCTTTGGCCTCCACTGAAAAGATCTGGTTAGGTCCAACCATTAACATGACTTAATTTAGTGAATCAGACCAATAAATGATCAGGCCCGACTTTGGCCGGCCAACCTAACCACCATCAGAAAGACTCAATCAAATTATCATATTATGAATAATAATTCCATTGGCCAATGAGCACCAGTCCTTTGGGCCTCCAATGATCATTGAACTAATGGACTCATTATCATTCACTTAATGGGAGGCTATGACTTAGTTATCATTATAACTTAATCATTTTAGGGACCTAATAATTTTGAGGATTTTATTAAAGAATAGTAGAGAAGAAATCATCCAGCCAATTTCAATCCTCTCACTGACTTCACCAAGTCAGATTAAAAAAGATTTAATTAAAGCTGGCATTAGGAGCACCTAAATCAGTCTTACTGATTTACCTAATGACATGGGTGAGCTCTAATCACCAAGTGATCTAATCAAAATCTAACTTACCAGATTGGCCAGGTAAGTGAGATCAGTGGTGGGGATTTGCCATTAACTCGTCAATGATCGAATCAATGCGAGTAGCTCCCACTTAAGAACCACTGGTCAAAACTGCCGAACTTACCTTAGACACCAACCGGTTCATTAGTTTTAATTTTGATCAACTTAGTAAATAGAGCTCCACCACGTAGCCATGAATTAAGTCCATCTTGGTCTAGTTAAAGACATGGACCCATTCAACTACAACTATTGAAGTTGAGTCTAGAGTATCCTTGACCTAATCTAATTCAACTTTTGATTAGATTTGACCAATTACTCCAATTAGTCCATTTTTTTTTTTTTTAAACTAACCTTAGGTCTAACCCAATTATGGACCTAATTCATCTAACCCATTGACCCAAAAGTTTATGCAATTGTCTTAGGTCTTAATTCACAATTCTAGACCTACTAGACAACACTTAATTCTTTTAATTAAGTACTTGGGTTGATGGGTCAGGGTTTGGCATTTTGAAAATAATTTTCAAATTTGAAAGATTTTATTTTCTGTTCACCAAATGTGTTAACTCATTTCACAAACGGGTCAGCACATTTCATAAACAGCAATTCTATTGCTCATTTCATAACAGAAAATAACTCAAAATAAATCATAAATTTTCTTTTAGATCTAATCTAACACATTCATGATAAATTTCTTAATTAAGTCCTTTCGCTGCTTCATCGGCATGGGATATAATTGCATCGGCACCCCTACCGCCATAGGAGACCCCATCGAATGGAAAGAGAGGGCCTTTAAACCCTACTTTTCTCCTATGACCGGACGGCCATGGCAACCAACCCAATTAGATTACTTGCTACTTGGATCAAGTATATCTAAATATACAAATTTCAAAATTTAAATTTTGAATTTCAAATTTCAAATTTCAAATTTTAAATTTTAAATTTCAAATTTGAGATTTCAACCAAATTTTAAATTTTGAATTTTCAATCTTTGAATTTTAAATTTTGAATTTTGAATTTCAAATTTCAAATTTTGAATTTCAAATTTCAAATTTCAAATTTGAGATTTCAACCAAATTTCAAATTTTAAATTTTGAATTTTAAATTTCAAATTTCAAATTTCAAATTTCAAATTTCAAATTTTAAATTTGAGATTTCAACCAAATTTCAAATTTTGAATTTTGAATTTCAAATTTGAAACTTCTAACAAATTTCAAATTTCAAATTTCAAATCTTTTTGAATTTCGAATTTTGAATTTTGAATTTCAAATTTAAACTTATAGATTACACCTTAATCTACGCATGCATATGTATATCATATTCTAGAACCAGCTCTGATACCAATTGAAGCAAAAATTTAGTGCAGGGGCAAAATGGTAATTTTAAAACTTTTTCAAAATTACTATTTTGCAGCGAAATTATTAATTAATCTCATTAATTAATACTAATTAACCCTACACTAAGATCTAAATATGATACAACAGCATGTATTTAAATTTGAAATTCAAATTTGAATCAGTAAACGTTTTACAGTACTGTGTTCAGAACACATCACCTTTTGCGGGTAGTCGATCACCGTAATCTGATCACTGTCGGAGGGTTCTGATCATCACGTCGCAGCCATCCAACTGTCTGGCCTCTGCGGATCGTCCACACGAAGCTCCCGTCTGATCAGCTCCTCACGAATGCTAGTTCGTGATTTCACCCTTTTGATGGCAGATGTTGATCGAACTCCTTCGATCGATGTGTGCTGACTTCTCGGATACTCCGGATCATCTGCACAGTTACTTGAGAGGCTGATGGATCTCTCTCTAAAATTTGGTGGACTCACGACACTCGTGGCACACCAATCTCACTTCCCGAACCCTAGGTAGAAACCCTAGGGTACACACCAAAAACCCTGCGCCCAATTTTCTCTCTTTTCTTTCTTTTTCTCTCGGAAGGTTTTGGACCTTCACCTTGCACAGAAGCCTTCCTCACACCCCAAAGTTTCTCTCCTAATTTTTCTACGCACGTCCCATCTTTCTCCTCTTTTTAAAACAACGTCGAACGTGTCTTATCCGCGTGAGAGGATAAAGATAAGAGGTTACACATTTGAATTCAAATCAAATTTGAATTCAAACAAAAACCAACTTATCCCTATCCTTTTGGGCATGAGAAGAGAAGGGGCGTGGCTCTTTGTGTTTGGAAAAAGTTTCACGAGTAACCTTTTCTCGTGTAAGTAATGTGGCGCATAAAATGGATAAGGATGAAAGGGCAAGTGATAAGTTATCCATTCAAATTCAAACATGCTTTGAATTTGAATGGCTAACTAATTATTTTATCCATCCATACGGCACACAAATGAGGACGTGGGGAAGGGTTTTGCGTGAGAAAAATTTCATGAGAAGTTTCTTCTCGTGAATTCAAATGGGTGCAAGGAAGTTGGGTGACGCAGGGAATTTAAAACAAGGTGGTTTGATTCAAATTGAGCCAACCTAGTTTAAAATAGGTTGAGCACAATTAGACCAAATTAAACCCAACATAATTAGACTTAATTAGGCTTAATAAAATCTTAATCAAATCAGAAATTAACTAAACCTAACCCCTGATCAAATCAGGGACTAAACCACCTTAGCGATTAGGTCAACATTTAACCTAATCGAGTCAATCCAAACTGAATCCAATTCAATTGGACTTGATCCAAAAATAATTACTCAATCAAATTGAGTTAATTAGTGATTAAATCACTAATTAAACCTCTCATAAATGTTGAGTCCAAATCCGATGGGCAATCAGGCATCAGAGACCATCGATATGAAACCCTGATCAAAGAGTTCAAATTTCAAATTCAAAATTCGAAATTCAAAATTTTGACCCCGGTACCCAAAATGTGTGGAACTCATGATTAGAGAATCCTAATTCTCAATCATAGAGTTCCAGATAGATAAGACTCATAATCAGCCATCAGATCAGAAAGGAACCTCTAATGTGTGTGACCCCGTAGGTTTGAACCTAAGCCGGTAGCACAGGAACCAATTTCTGTACTAATCGAAGTGACCATCTAGCAATCGTACCCGACGACCGGATAGGTCGAATAATCACAATCGCAACATTCAGAACCTACGTGAATATGGTTACCGTATAATTCATCCCTTTTGACCCCTGTGTTTAGGATGACTCAGAGTTAAACTGTCAACCCTGATGATATCATCCGAATCGTGCTCAACTCAATTAGTCCTGTGACTCCTCACTAGGACTACCCTGGCCAAGGTTTTGCTAAATTGAAATACGACTGTACACAGCTCCTAAACTGGAGTGGTCAATCCCATCTTGACACACGCACCGACAAGTCAAGTACTTGACTACACCCAGCAACCTTCCGTCACTGAATTAGAAATTCAGGTAGTCCAGTGCCTAAGTGCAGTGAGTTGCTTGCAAGTCACCGTGGCGGTCTCAGGTCGGAGGGACATTTATACCCATATCCCATCGGAGCAAATCTTGACAGCAGAAATAGCTCCGGAGTTGGTCACGTTCAGTGCAGATGTACCATTACATCTCACCTGTATGCCATACCAGTATCTCCACACTCTTTGGTATGAGGATAACCAACCCATATGGCACACAACGACCTATGCTCGATAAATATTATCGTCCTTGGTAACAACGTATCATTTGGTCGCGAACATGTTTAAGGACTAAACGACAAATCCTCCTTTGTCGAGTCTAAATAGTCCTAAGGACTTCACCACAACACAGGAGTTCATTAGAAGATGAAATATTTGTGATGAAAAAGTACCAAAATAATTTTTATTTATTTATAATTCATGTACTAATACAAAAGGAGCACAACCGTCAACAGGCTGACGATTGACTTTGGGATACTATTCCCAACAGTCACCACTACCCCCCACCCCCCGTGGCACCCCTCTGCCCCCCACCCCCTGCGGCCCCCCATCCTCCGCCCCACCCTGTGTCAACCCCACCCCTTGGCCTGCCCCGCTCGTGGGCCCTACAGACCCCTCATCCTCCACCCTACCCCCTTTCCCGCTCCACTTGCGGCCCCCACCCCCATCCTCCGCCCCATCCCACATCACTTCCACCCCCTGGCCCGCTCCGCTCGCCCCTACCCCCTACCCCCTACGGCCCCCATCCTCCTATCCTCCACCCCACCCCATGTCATCCCCACCCCCTGGCCAGCTCCGCTAGCACCCCCCCCCATCGCTTGCGGCCCCCACCCCCACCCTCCACCCCACCCCACATCACCCCTATCCCCTGGACCTCTCCGCTCGTGCCCCCCACGGCCCCCACCCCTGGCCCACTCCACTCGTGCCCGCCACCCCTCTGCTCCTCCCTTCCACGTGGAGCCAAAAAAAAGGGTTTTACCTTGCAGCGATAGTGGTAGCGACGGCAGCGACGGTGGTGGTGACGATGGGGGCTCACTCATCGGTCGGTGGAAGCCCGGGAGAGGGGGAGAGGGTTTTGCACGGGAGAGGAAGAGGGTTCCATAGGAAGTGATGGGCAGACGGAAGTAACGGGCATGATTTTAATAGAACTTTTAGCGACGTAATATATCTATTGCTAAAATAATTATTAGTAACAAAAAATTTTTTTCGTCACTAATAATTTTTGCCAAATTTTTTTACATAAAAATTTTTTCCTCTAAAAAAATTTAACCAAAAAAATTTTCAAAAAATAATTTGTGATGAAAATCAAAATTTTCATGCTAATAATTATTATTCACAATGCAAACAAAATTTACATCGTAAATAATCTATCATTTATTTTTTAAAATTTTTTAAAATTTTTTATTAATTATTTATGATAAAAATTTTATGTCATAAATAATTTAATATTTATGATGCAAAATATATTTGCATTGTAAATAATATTTATTTGTAATAAAATTTTTTCATCAATAAGAATTGACTCATTTATTTTTTAAATAAATTTTTAATTTTTTATCAATTATTTTATGATGAAAATTTATCATAAATAATTTAATATTTATGATATAAAATTTATTTTCATCATAAATATGAATTATTTATGATGATAATTTTCATAGTAAATAATTCTATCACAAAAATCTTATTTTCTTATAGTATATATATTTTTTATTTTTTTTAAATATAATATAATTTTAAAATTTAAAGTCTATCTTCATCATTTATTATCTAAATAATTATCATTAGAATATCTTCATAAAAGATCACCTCGATCTGATAGCCCTAGCTATATCAATCAATAAAATTTGATTTCGATGGTCACGAACGATTGTATGATGATCTGATAGATAGAAACCACTGATGAATCTAAAAACTTATAATAATAATCTCAATGATATTTATAGCATACTATCAAAATTTTACTTCAATCGGACATCATTATCATGGTCAATTTAACACAAGATGATTTAAGCTGTTAAATAAAAAATGAGTGATCAAAATGCCAAACAGTATCTGTTTATAAGATAATTTTTCTTAAGTAAATGATCTTTACTACTACTTTGATCATTTGTATGGTGGTGATCATAAAATTCAAGCAACACATATATGAACCATCCAAAAGTATATATCTCTTGATACTCATTCTTAAAGTCCTTAAGTAATTATACTTATGCTTTTGTAAGATTTACTTAACGTGGAAGGTTCATATATGTGCGGTTTGAATTTTATGATTATCACCATACAAATGATTAAAATAATAGTAAAAATTATTTATCTAAAAAATTATCTTATAATCAAACGTCGTTTGGCTTTTTGATTACTTATTTTTTATTTAACGATCTAAATCATTTCGTGCTAAATTGATCATGATAATCATGTTCGATTAGAATAAAATTTTAATAGTATGCTACAAATATCACTAAGATCATTGTTATAAGTTTTTAGATTTATCGTTGGTCTCTATCTATTGGATCATCACGCGATCATTTGTGACCGTTGAAATTAAATTTTATTGATCAACATAGCTAGGGCTATCAGATTGAGACAGTCTTTTATGACGATACTCTAATGATAATTATTTAGATAATTAATGATGAAGATGAGCTTTAAATTTTAAAATTATATCATATTCAAAAAAAATAAAAAAAAATATGTTCGATTGCAAATTATATTTGTGACCAACTTTTTGATTGAAAAATATTAAAAAAATTTATGACCAAAAAATCAATCATAAATACTTAAATTATTTTTTAAATTTATAAAATATTTTTATCATAAATAATTCATTATTTATTTTTTAAAAAAAAATTAATTTTTCATCGATTATTTATGATAAAAATATTGCATCACAAATAGAAAATATTTACGACACAAATTTAATTTGCATCATAAATTATTGATTATTTGTGATGCATAATTTTCATCGTAAATAATCTATCATTTATTTTTTTAAAATATTTAATTTTTTATCGATTATTTATGATAAAAATTTTATGTCATAAATAGTAATTATTTATGATATAAATTTAATTTTTATCATAAATAATTAATTATTTATGATGCAAAAGTTCCATCATAAATAATCTGCTATTCATTTTTTTAAAAATTTTTGATTTTTCATCGATTGTTTATGATAAAATTTTGCACACAAATAATTGATTATTGATGAAGTAAATTCAATTTGCATCATAAATAAAATTATTCATGATGAAAAATTTTTATTACAAATAATATATCATTTATTTTTTAAAAAAATTTGATTTTTTATCTATTATTTGTGATAAAAATTTTACATTGTAAGTAATTAAATTTTACGATGAAAGACTGACTATTAGTGACAGTAAAAATCATCGCTAATAAATTTAAAATTTTTAAAAAATTTTTGATTATAAGTATAATTAAATTAATTAATTATTGATGGTTATTAGCGATGGTTGTAATTACTGTCGCTAATTATTTTGAAAAAAAAATATTTAAAAAATTATAAAAAAAATATTTTTAATAACAATATTAGCATCGATTCCTGTAATGAAAGTACCGTTGCTAATAATTTTACCGATGGCGTTAGTGACGATCACTTTGCCGTCACAACTAGTCCTTCTCATTTACCATCTACATGGAAAAAAATTTTTGCTCGCACGCACCTCATCCTCCCTTTCCGCAATTCTCTTCTCGTCGGTGCCCAAACCCCCCTTAACCCCTCCAACCCCCCTTTCCTCCCTCCCTACCCCATCCCTCTGGCATCCCACGGACCCTAGCCCATGTCCCTCCATGCCTGCAGCCACCCCGACCCTGTCGGCCCCGACATTGCCGGCCCGACCCCATGGCCCCGAGCTCACATCTCTCTATGCCTGTGGCCGCCCCGACCTTGCCGGCCCGACCTCGCAGCCCCTACCCCACCGGCCCAGCCCGCAATTCCACCCCACTGGCCTGACCCCATAGCCCCGACTTGCACCGCCTTCTTGCAACCCCATCCCTGCACCTTTGTTTCCACAACCGCATCCCTGAGCCGCCGCCTCGATCCCGTTGGCCTGACCCAGCAGCATCTGCCCCACTACCCCCAGTCCACGACCCCGATCCTACGGCCCCTACTCCACTGGCTTGATCCTGCGGCCCCATCCCCATGTCCTCATCTCCGCAGTCGCATCTCCGAGCTGATGTCCCATCCTCGAGCCGTCTGCTTGCTGTTGTGAGTATTAGTGTTGGCTAATGCCGTCACTAAAAGTTAATTTTTTATTTAAATTATGTTAATTAAGTATAATTAGATATTAAAAAATAAATAAATTAAATATTAATTTAATTAATTAGTTAGATGTTTAATTAATTAATTAATTAGAAGCATGAGACTTGAGTCTCGGCATGCAGAGCACTCGGACTGAGGGATGGTGTCGGGCAGCATTGCAAACATAGGGTCAGAGTGTGCCTTGCGCGCTCGCACCTCGAGTCCTAGCTGGCATCTGAGACATTTAGTCCTTGCACACCCTGCATGCTCAGATCGAGGGAAAATGCCGGTCAGCATTGCGAACACATAGTTGGGGTGGTCAGCATGCACCCTACGCACTCTGGCCGAGGAAAGATGCTGGTCAGTATTGCAAACACAGAGCTAGAGCATGCCCTATGCGCTCGAGCCTCGAGTCCTAGCTGGCGTCCAAGGCATCCAGCCCTCATTCATCCTATGTGCTTAGGTTAACAAAAGGTGCCAGACAGTATAGCAAACACGGGGTCGAGGCGTGCCCTACGCGCTCGGGCCTCGGGTCCTAGCCGGTGTCCGGGGCAGCCAATCCTCATGCAAGGGTCGAGTGTGTATTCTACGGCATTTCATAATTGGATGTTAATTTAAGTAATTAATTAGGTGTTAATTTTTAAAAAAATTTATATTGCATGGAATTATAGACTCATCTTTTGATTAATGTACATATTCTACTATATCCATATATTTATATATTTTTGTATGGTTGGAAGAATTATGTACATTAGTCAATTGATTATCCAGTATGGATAGTTTAAAAAATATAAGTAATTTTATAGGTTATTACAGTAATTAAATAGTATGTTGAGGGTTTGAAAAAAATTTTGAACAGTATTTTCTTTTAGTTCTCTCCACACATCTTCAGCCGTGTGGGGAGAACTAAGAAAAAGTGTTGTTGATATTTTTTTCGGCCTCTATTGTGTATCGTTTGATTATTGTAATTGACCTATAGAATTAATATATTTTTTGAATGGGATAGGATCTTCTATACCTATTAGTTGATGATAAGATGTATTTACTATATAAGCCATTTTGATTGATAAAATAACTAATTAGCAGTTGCTTTATATTTATGTATATGTAGAATTCTTAGATAGCGTGCCATGGACCGTAGTTGGATAAACCGTCGAGTAGTCGATGGGATGATTGTTCTACTGAATATAGGAAGGGTGCACTACAACAGAAAAGGATATTTGCGATGCAAACAAAGCATTGCAAATAATAAATTTTTATCACAAATAATTATTTGCGATAGAACTTTCATTGCTAATAATTCATCGCTAAAAATAGGTAACCTAGAAATAAAGCAACTAGGTAACCTACAAATAAAGTAAGAAATTAAATCTACTTTTAGGACAGTAAATTATTCTAAACTATAAAAAGTAGTAAATCTCTAAAAATAATAAGTAAAAAATTTTCTATACATTCAAATAAATAAATCTAGCTAGAAAACAGTAAAGTAATATAAGATGAAAATAAATACTAAATTATTTTTTTATTTTTTATTCTTATTTTTTACTTAGTCAACACAACTGTGCCAATGATCTCTGGCTATGGTGCCAAAATTTAAATCACTGTCGTAAGTAGTCAAAAATAAATCTAACTCAAACTACATAGATAGAATGAGTTAGGATCGTATCTACGGGGTTCAGAGGGTTGAGATGTAATTAACTAAATAAAAGAGAAAGATTGATTCTTAAAAATTGATAATATTTTAATTAAAATTAACTAATTTAAATCAAAGATGAAATTGAGAGATAGATTATGAAAAAGATATTTTTAGATTTCCAGAATATCACAAACATTGATTTTAATATTTATTTTTTTTATACAATTAATATTCATAATCGATTAGGAGTCTTGCAAATAAATCCTAAATATAGGCTATCTTGTCGAGTACGAACCATATCCTATCAAGATCATGGCCCGTCTCACAAATATAGGCTATCAAATGATTAGATTTGATAGATCCTAACAGGTTATGTAAATATCAAATCCTAAAATAGATTACTTTTGCTGAGCATGGATCATATCCTGTCATAATCATAATCCATCCCACCTATAAATAACTTATTCAGGAATCAAGCATAAAAGAAATTGAATAAAATTTGAAAGCATTTTATTACTTGCAGAGAATAGAAAATAAATAAACAAAAGTATGCAAGGACATGTGTACTCCTCTACAAACTACATCTTAACCAAGCATGGCTCCTAAATACATCTTCTAGAAGATTTAGAACCCTATCACAGCACCTCGTCTTCCTAAACTGCTCTCTTTCTTCTCCACCCTCCCTTCAAAACCTAAAACAAAGACTAAAAAATAAAAATAAAAAGTGCAGCGGTTACCAGCTGTTGCTGCCTTCTCTTGGTCCCTTTTCCATGGTCCACAATCTCCTCTTTTTATAGACCAAAATTGGGCTGAAATTGAGTAGGAATCAGGCTCTTAATCATGTTCAGACTCCTCTACCCACGTCCACCATCCGATCACAATCTAACGGGCCAAATCAAGCTCATTAGCACCCAGATCAGGTCAGCATCGTTTCTAGCTATCGGATCTTTCCCTAGATTGAACCGCAACTATTGGATCGCGCAAATAGCCCTCTCAGACTTCTTCTCTCAGTCAAAAACTCTCCTATCCATCCGATTGCACCCCTGGATATTTTCGGACCATTGGTTTGTGCATTGTCTGTGGGCCACCACCGCTGGATATGGGAAGGAGCCCTACCAGCTGTCCGATCGAGTTTCCACATCACCTCATCCATCGGATCGCATGCAAGTGCCTGGGCCACCCCATGCACCGTGATAAAGACCACGATCCATTGTTCTGTGGACAACATGTGGATCGCCGATCGATCCATGGAACATCGAGCAATCGAATGGGTTTGGGTTTGAGCCGATTTTGGGTTGATTTTTAGTCGGTTTGATTTGATTTTTAGCTCAGTTTAAACTCATTTTCAGCTTGCCTTTGGGTCTCTATTTGGGATCTGTTTTGAGTTCGATTTGCTCCAAATTTCTCCCTTTCAACCAGCAAATTGGGCTCATTGCATTGGCGATATCCTTCCTAAAAAATATAAGCAAAAGTATCAATTATTAAGAAATAAAGATCAATTAGTATATATTTTGATGCTCCTATTGGAATATTTATTATACTTATCACACCCCTCAACTTGAGCTTTGCTCGTCTTCGAGTAAAGAAAGGAATTAGTGTTAGATACCGTTATACTCTGAAATAGATATTTTATCAAGTAATTTTCTAAACAGTCCATTGATATTCAAAAGAACATTATTGAGATAAGTCATAGGGGTATTAATACTTACTAATATGATAGTTAAATAAAGAACAAAAATTATTTTCAAGCCTTTTCTAGATCAATTCCTACTTTTATCTCTAAATTGTTTACTTTAATACAAGCAAGTGCAAAGTAACTCTTATTCTCCCTTTCTTTTTTTTTTTTTTTGAAAGAGCATCTTCACATTACCCACTTATTGATGCGAACATCAATGCTTCCTGAGGCAAAGAGGTCTGGTTACTCGATGGGAGACCAATGTTTAGAACTTGTCCTTCTTTTTTTTCAAAGGATAAAATTCTTTTGTATTTTTTACTTTTTGATACGAGACTCAACGCTTACTTAGGCAAAGAGATCCGATTACTTAATAAAAAATGTTCAAAATTTATTCTTATTTTTTTATATTTTATGAAGGAACGTATAATAAACTCTTCTTTGATTCTAGTATGGAGAGTTAAAAATGCTAGAATGATTTCTATTCTAGATTTAATCATTTATTAGATTTTCTTAATACTAGATCCCTCGGTGTCTCAAGAATTTTTTAAATGAACATCAATTGTTGTTTTAAAAATTTACATGATTCAACCCAAATTTAGGATAATCGTATGCCTAAACACTAAATACTCACTCATTCAAGGATTTTTAATTTTTTTTTTAATTTTCTCACCCTCCAACTTAATTTTTATTATCCTCAATAGAGTAAGAAAAATAAGATAAAGATATGTAAAGAAGATAAGGAGAGATATCACCTAACTAGATGTGCTGTGTATTGCTAGGTGCTTCCGTAAGGAGTGGTTCATTATTCCTACAAAAATAAAAATCACTAGAGCAGATGTTAATAAAAAGATTGGGTTGCCTCTCAATAAGCACTAAGTTTAACATCTTCAGTCGGATACTATGAGAGAGTTTCACCTATAACTAATTTGGGTACATCTCTCAAGGTTTCAAAAGGACAGGGCCAATTAGGAGGCCTTGTCATCACGATAGTAAAATATCCATGGAATGCTCTAACATAATTAGTCCGGATCAAAAGAGTATACTGGGCAAGCACGCTATATCAGGGTCTAAAAATACTAAAGTCAAGAAGAGATGGTATTTGCTGGGCCAAGATTGGAGGTGATGGTTTAAAATTTTTTTCAATTATAGCATGATCTACCCCAATCTCAGTCTCAGATACGATATCTTTTGGCATATTCCCTTCCTGGTCTAAAACCTGACACTTTTTTCAAATTAACATTAACTCTATCTCCATACATCATTTAATATTATAAATAAATTTTGGAGGCAGTCCTCAAAAGTAGTGCCAAATATAGAGAAATCAATCATAAACATCTCAATATTGTTATCCCTTATTTTAGAGATTTTTCATCCGACGGCTTCTTTATGTACTTTTAGAACACCTACAAGTTGGGATTTCTGATTAAGGATCACTGGAAGGATGTCAGTGGGTGCGTCAGAAAGTGGCTTCAGTTCTAGAGCAATTGATGATTCTAACAAAAAAGCTATTGGGGGGTTAGGTGGTGGCTAATATTTTTCGATCCCAAGTGAGGTGGTTTTGAGATAGGGCTTATCTACCAAGTCATTTACTTCTGTAACATATCCATCTCTATCACAATCGTCCATCTCAAAATGAGACTGACAGGGATTTCACGAATCTCAGGGAAGAATTATGGGTATAGCTTCCTATATTGTGTCATTCATTTGTGGTTCTTGAGAAGTCTCAATTAATTTCATCATTTCATCAATTTGTTCTCTCTTCCCATTAAAAAGAATGGGTGATTCTAGGGCACTTGAGAATGGGACCATAGGTAGGTAAGGTGATGATGAAATTGATTTGACCTACTGTTCTAATTCTTTCCTAATTGTTTCTGCCTCAATCAAATAGTCTGTGTTGATCTTTTTGGTTATACAAGGTTGTTTTATGACCATTTTATTCTCGAAAGTCATCGTCGATTGTTCAGAAAAAGTTATAGGGACATTAAAATTTTTAATCAGGTATTATCCCTCAAGGTCACTCTCAGGTTGACTAGGCAGCTTTCTTCCCTCCTTCTAATTGAGTGCGAGCGCTTGCTTCTCTAGTTCTTTTAAAGATTGCATAGAGGAGTGAAGGATCTGTTTGCTGAGTTGATTGTAGTGTTTTATCCTGTCTAATATTTGTTGAAACTCCTCTTCAAAAATTGGGTCATAGTTAGTTAGAGGATACTGATCTTGTGGGTAGGGCATATCGTAATAAGGTGCATCCATGAATGTAGATCCTTATATCATCGAGGTAACCACTGATTGTGATTTTCACGAAAAATTTGGTTGAGCTCCCCAGCTTGAATTATAGGCATTAAAGTATGAATTATTTTCTAGTTTATAGGCCATGTGGGTTTGATCTTGATAAACTTGTTCATACATAGACTCAAAAAATCGATGTACGACTGGACATTCACTCACAAAGTGAGTGGAGCTTGAACATATTGCGCAAACTTATTGCGTAGGAAGATAAGATGGATAAGAAGAGTGTCTGATGGCTGTTAGATGATCTAATCTATGGGACAACACATCTAATCTACTGTTGACATCTATCTTGGATTGTTCAGATATGCAATTAAGGGGTTTAGATCAGAACAATCCACTTTTGTGTGTGTGTATGTTTTTTTTAATTTTTTTTATGGATGAGGAGAGAAGAAGAAGAAAAGACAGATGAGAAGAGAATTCTAAAGATGAGTCCTAAGAAATTCTAAATCTAGAGACGATAGAGAAGAGTATTTTAATTAGGTTGAAATTATGAATTAGCAATCAAGTTAGACAATCAATCCTAGCTAAGGGTTATCCTAGATCTATACAGCTCCTAACTATTCTAAAACCATCTTTGAGCATTCCAAGTAAAAGACTAGCAACTCAACTAGCCAGATAAGTATAAAGTTAGTAGAGGTTCTCCCATTGCTTTCTGTAGACACCGATTAAAATTAACCAGATAAGCGAATGGAATCAATTAAATACCCACCTTCTTTTGGGATATAGTCTCTAAATTATTTTTTTAAATATCAGTTAAACTAACTAATCCTAATCCAGTTCAACTCTTAAGATTCTTTGTCCTATTGAGCTCGAGAGTCTTTAGGGGCCAACGTCTAATTGATTTTAAGTTAAAGGCATAGGTCAATGCAATATGAAGGATGGTGATTTGTGGACTAAGAAAGGATGATAAAATTTCTATCTTATTTTATTTAATTAGGTTAAGTGCCCTTAAGGTATTTTATGAATATGCAATGCAAATAAAGCAGGATGTCCAAACATGTTAAGTTCTTTTATTGTGTTTTAGGTTTCTCTATATTAGTTAAGTATTATGATGTGTACATTTTATTTTTTTTTCTATTAAGTATTTAAAGTAAGAAAAATTAAAAAAAATTTAATTTAGTTAATTAAATTTGAGGAGATTTAAAAAATCTAACTAAATGGAAAGTAAATTATACTAAGATTAAAAGGCAACTAGGTAACCTACAAATAAAGCAAGAAATCAAATATATTTTTAGAATAGTAAATTATTCTAAGCTATAAAAAGTAGTAAATCTCTAGGCATAATAAGTAAAAAATTTTTTATACATGCAAATAAAGTAATCTAGCTAGAAGCAGTAAAGCAATATAAGGTGGAAATAAATACTAAATTATTTTTTTATTTTTTTTTGCTTAGTCAACACAATTGTACCAATGATCTTCGACAACAGCATCAAAATTTGATCGCTATCATAGGTGGTCAAAAATAAATCTAACTCAAACTATATAGATAGGATGAGTCAGGATCATATCCACGGAGATTAGAGAGCTGAGATGTAATTAACTAAACAAAAAAAAATTTGATTTTTAAAAGCTAGTAATATTTTAATTAAAACTAGCTAATTTAAATTAAAGATGAAATTGAGAGATAGATAATGAAAAAGATATCTTCAGATTTTCAGATGATCACAAATATAGATTTTAATATTTATTTTTATCTATGCAATTAATATTCATAATCGATTAGGAGTCTTACAAATAAATCCCAAGTATAGGCTATCTTGCTGAGTATGAACCATATCCTGTCAAGATTATGGCCCGTCCCACAAGTATAGGCTATCAAACGATTAGATAGTATAGATCCTAAAAGGTTACATAAATATCAAATCCTAAAATAGGTTAGTTTTGCTGAGCATGGATCATATCTTGTCATGATCATAATCCATCTCATCTATAGGTAACTTATTCAGGAATCAAGCATAAATGAAATTGAATAGAACTTGAAAGTATTTTATTAATTACGAAGAATAGAAAACAAATACACAAAATTATGTAAGGACATCTGCACTCCCCTACAGACCACATCTTAGCCAAGAATGGCTCCTGGATACATCTTCTGGAAGATTTAGAACCTTATTACAGCACCTCATCTTCCTGAAGTGCTCTCTTTCTTCTCCACTCTCCCTTTAAAACCTAAAACAAAGCCTAAAAAATAAAAATAAAAAGTGCTGCGGTCATTTGCTGTTGCTACCTGCTCTCGATCCCCTTTTCATGGTTCGCAGTCTCCACTTTTTATAGACCAAAATTGGACTGAAATTGAGTAGGAACTGGGCTTTTAATCACGTTCAAACACCTCTACCCACGCCTGCCATCCGATCATGATCTAATGGCCCAAATCAAGCTCATTAGACCCAGATGAGGTCGGCATCATTTCGGGCCATTGGATCTTTTCCCAAATTGAACCACAACTGTTGGATCGTGCAAATAGCCCTCCCAGACTTCTTCTCTCGATCAGAAACTCCCCTGTTCGTTCAATCACACCTCTAGATGTTTCTAGATCATTGGATCACATATTGTCCATGGGCCACCATCGTCGGATATGGGAAGGAGCCCTGCCAGCCGTCTGATCGGGTGTTCCACATTGCCTCAGCCATCAGATCATGCATAAGTGCCAAGGCCGCCCCATGCACTGCGACAAAGACCGTGATCCACTATTCTATGGACTGCATGTGGACCGCCGGTCGATCCATGATACACCGAGCGGTTGAATGGGTTTGGGTTCGGGCCAGTTCTGGGTTGATTTTTAGCCTATTTGATTTGATTTTTTGTCCAATTTAAGCTCATTTTCTGCTTGCCTTTGGGTCTCTATTTCGGATCCATTTTGTGTTCGATTTACTCCAAATTTCTCCCTTTCAATCAACAAATTAGGCTCGTTGCATTGGCAATCATCCTTCCTGAAAAACACAAGCAAAAGCATCAATTCTTAGGGAATAAAGATTAATTAGCATATATTTTGATGCTTCTATTGGGATGTTTATTATACTTATCATATATGTATGCTTTAATTAATTTAATTTTATTATTTATTTATTATGGACACGGTAGTTGGATCATCTACCCGGCCAGCTACAGTTGTGGGAGGCCACACACTATTCTAGGAGGATAGATGATTATTTAGATTCTAAATCATGATAGATCACGATAAGAATTTTAAATTATATTTATTAAATTATTAAAAGATCTGATATATATATATTAGAACTAATATATTTCTGAACTATGTAGGTGGATTATGCAGAGTACGTCGTTACATGGCACAATGATGACCCGTCCACTCAGCCCCTCCTTGACCTTAAGGGATGACTCAGGGTCACCAGAGGGGTGAGTAGGAGCCAGGTATAGGATTCGGCCACAGCTTGAACCCTCTAGCGGCTCGATATTCTTCGACGTCCTTACAGGCCTTGACATCCCAGACTTGGAGCGATGCGCAAGTGGAGGAGGTCATGTAGAGGCTTCTGAGCTAGCGACCTCATAGCTTTCGTGATGCTGTCCGTAATACGATCATGGAGATTCTTTGAGATCCATAGCTGTATGATTAGTTGGGCTCGTTATCTCAACCATCATATCAGATAATTCTATTAGTAAACTCTTTTACTTATTTTAAATTTTTATATTTAGAAGCTTCACATAATTAGGCTTGAGTCAGAAAAAGAGATCTAGAGATTAAAAATTCAATCTAACCATCCAATTGATAGATCGAATGTATTTATAGTTTCGTATCATCGAATGAAATATATAGGAATAATCTGTTCGAGAATCAAAGGAGTGTATCAAAAGATACACCTCCTTATCGAAAGATATACCACCGCATCGAAACTTATTAATAATATTTTATTTTTTTCATTTCAGGATGCTCGGACATCTGGCTCTCATTCCCCAGCTGCTAAAGAGGAGCAGAAGGATGAGGAGGAGGATCTGGATAGATTTTTTTTTATTTTGATGTATTGTATTTTTTTTATACTACTTGTAAAATTATATAATTTATATTTTTAATATACTATAATTAGTTTTTTATTTGTGATTGTCATATTATCTTTAGATTATAATTATAATAGATGTTAGGAATAATTATTGATTGTGATTAATTAAAATAAATTTTTAAAAAATATTATTATGAATTTTTTTTTAAAAAAATTAACTATTACTGATGGCATTAGTGATGGCTTTAGCTATCATTGATAACAAAATATAAATTTTTTAAAAAAATAAAATTAAATATTATCGATGGTATTAGAGATGGCTTTAGCTATCATTAATACTTATTAGCGACGGCATTAGCGATAATAAAACCATCACTAATTATTTTTAATTTTTTTAAAATTTTATTTAAAAATAAAAAAATAAATAGTGATAAAATTTAGCTGTCACTAATGCCATCACTAATACCAATTATTAGCGATGGCTAATAAACCCATCGCTAATAAAAACAATTAGCGATTAAAATTTTTTTGACTGCCAATTAGCGATGGGTGCCGTTGCTAATAGTATTAGCGATGGCAAATCAACTATTAACGACGGCTAATAGCCGTCGCTAATAGTCTAATTTCTTGTAGTGACTCTAATACTTTAAAAATTCTCTTTTAAGGTATTTTATCCTCTATTATCTAATATAATATTTTTTATAATATTTTGCTACTTTCAAGTTCGAACGACATAGGGTCACCATTGACCCCACAGTCATACGGAGCAATGGCCAGCTCTCAGTCTCAGCACCGTGGTAGAGGACCTGCTCGGCTGACGGCATCTCTAACGCAATTGGAGGATAGAGAGCTCGTCCACATTTAGAGCTACACGTAAGTACTAGATCTTCAAGAAATATGTTTAATTGTTCAAAATCAATTTTATAGGATATTTAGAGAGCCTAGGGTGTCCCGTGTGGTTATCGTGATCATCCGATGATTGATACTGAAGCCAATAGATGAGTTTTTCAATTGGCAATCGGAGGCTCATAATGTAGCCTTGGAGATGTTTCTAGTAAGTCGAAGATATTCAATTTTTAAATTTGCAGTATGTTTGTATTCTATTTATTAATACATGCTTGCTTCTAATTGCAAGAATACTATCGATCCAAGACTCTTCAGGATAAGGAGGCTGACCGTCGGATCTTCAAGGAGATGGCTACACGTAGGCTCTGGGATGGGCTATACAACCTCAGACAGTCCATCATAGAATTCTCTAGTTTCGAGTCACCATCAGACTAAAAGTCCTTCATGGATCACTGGATGTGAGGGAATATATGGGAGGTCCTCTGTAATTAGTGGAGCATTGATGACTACTCTGGCAGAGGACAGAGAGTCTGACAAAATCAGACTGCTCAGCAGAATCTGATCAAACACATCGATGGCTCTGTTGGCACACATGTTATGGCAGATAGATTGGTAAAAATTTTAAACTTATATTAATCTCATATTTAGTTGATCATATGTATATTTTTGTTAACTTAATTTTATTATTTACTTATTGTAGACATAGCAGCTGAATCATATATCAGGACAGCTGCAGTTGTGGAAGGCCACACACCAATTTAAGAGGATCGATGATTATTTATATTTTAAGATTAGATAGATCGTGATAATTTAAAATATTATTTATTAAGTTTTATATATATCGATATATATAATAGTACTAATGAATTTCTAAACTGTATAGATGGATTATACAGAATATGTTGTAGTGCAGCACGATGAGGATCGATCCTCTCAACCCCTCCTTGATCTCGAAAGATGGCTTAGGACCATCGAAAGGGTGAGTAGGAGTCGGGTCATAAGGTTCGGGCATAGCTTCGACCCTCTAGCAACTTGCTAGTCTTCAACATCCTTCTCTCAGGCCTCGACGACCCAAATATGGAGTGATGCACATGTCGAGGAGGTCGTGCAGAGACATTTTTGTAAGCGATCTCAGAGCTTCCGAGATACCGTTCACGAGATCATTGTTGAGATTCTCCAGAAATCGCATCTGCACGATCAGCTAAACTCGTTATCATAGTCATTACAGCAGGTAAGTCAAGTAGTATTAATAAATTCATTACTTATTTTAAATTTTTATATTTAAAAGCTTCACATAGTTAGGCTTGAGTCAAGAAAAGAAAACCTAAGGGTCAAAAGTCAATCTATCTATCTAATGGATGGACCGGAGGTGTAGATACATCCGTATCACTGAATAGGATGTGTAAGAACAATCCGTTCAAGAATCGAAAGAGCATATCGAAATATATCCCTCCATGCTGGTTTAGGCTTCAAGCGGAAGGAAGAAAGTATCAAGGGGGCAAAATTCAATCTAACCATTCGATGGATGGATCGAAGATGTTTGTAGCTCTGTATTATCGAATAAAATATGTAAAAATAATCTATTCGAGAATCGAAGGAGTATATCGAAATATATTCCTCCATACCCATTTAGACTTCAAGCGGGAGGAAAGAGATATAGAGGAGGTGAAAATTCAATCTAACCATCCGATGGACTGGTCGGGGGTGACTATAGCTTTGTATCATCGAATAAAATGTATAGAAATAATCTGTTCGAGAATCAAAAGAGTATATCACAATATAATCCTCTGTAAAAATTTATGCTTGAGGCACCCCAATTACTTTAATTTTACGGTTTCAATTAATTTAGTTTTAAAATTATTAATAATATTTTATTTTTTTATTATAGGATGTTAGGATATCCGGCTCTCATCCATCTATTGTTGTAGATGACGTACAAGAGGAGGAAGATCTTCATTGATTTTTTTAGTTTTGATATAATATATTTAATTTTGATATTTGAATAATGTTATCTTGTACAGTTGAATAATTTATATTTTTTATATAATATTAATTTTTTATTTATGATGGTGCTAGTTAATTGTTAGTTGTTATAGTATCTATAAAGATATGTTGGTTGTTAATTTTATTATAATAAGTTTTAATAAATATATTTTCTATATTTTTTTTAAAAAATATATATTATTAGTGATGGCTAAATCCATGCTAATACAGTTGCTAAATATTAGCGACGGCTACAATGGGCGCTAATATATTTTTTATTTTTTTAATTTAAATTAGAAAATAATCTAGAAATTATTATAAGCAATAGACATGTCATTGCTAATAACTTATTAGCAAAGGTTTTTTCCGCTGTCGCTAATAATGGTCTTCAGCATCCGACTTTATTCTGATGGTTTATTGACGACGATGTGTCGTCGCTAATAATATTAGCAATGGCTTTTCAACAATTAGCGACGATATTTAGCCATCGCTAATTAGTAATTTTCTTGTGGTGTTTCATGTTATATCAATTCCCAAATTATAGTATGACCATATTCTTAATGAATAAATTAATAAGTGAAATAATTTAAGAAAGAAGTTTTGGCGAAAACAATATCAAATAGAAACCATAGGTTGGAAGAAAAAAAAGATTTAGGACTTGTTTGGATGTGTAGACCTAAAATGCCATTGAATTCATAGGTTTGGATTAGTGCAAGCAGAAAAAAAAAAGTTTGGATTAGGCTTATATTCCTAATACTCAGAGATTTTTAGAGTGGGCTGACTCGAATCTTATGGAGAGAAAAAAAATGACCTTAATGGTTTCACGCCAGTCCATATAAAAACTAGGTTTGGATGGTTACAAATGTAGACTTAGTCCGATCTCTAATGCAATATTTTTTGATGATTATACTGGTTCAATCTATAAATTTTAAAAGATAGATCTAACCATTCAAATAAGCCCCCGATAATTTTCGCCTCTCGGTCTTGCGTTAGATCAATCTCTTTTAATAACAAAAGGTTCTACCGTTCGAGAACGGCTAGAAAAGGGTGAATACTATGCCTCGCAACTTTTTTCTCCATCTGATGTGGCCCTCGGTAAATTGCCAACTCTGTGGATCACGTCAATCACCTCCTGCCATATGGACGGGTGTTTTGCGTAGCGAACAAAATGGTGCGGCCTAGCTCAGTTAGTTAATGAGGCACAAAAGCCTTTTAACCAATTAAACTAAATTTAGACTTATATACATATCGTACGAATTGATCCGCGATTCCGCAAGCTAAAAATTAAGCCACATATAATTTCTTTGTGTGTGAAGCAACCTTGAAGTATTTTTTTTTTTCTCTCGATGTTATATGGTTGGTTCTACGGGTACAAAATAAATATGCATGTAAGTTTTCCAAAGTGAGCTAGATCTACTGGGTCTTGTTTCCACTTAGGAGCAGACCTAAATCACATCCTTCACTTCGTCCCGGTCTCTAATAATGGATCTAATCATGAATCTCATGTCCAACCTTGTCTTTTAGGCGAGCTTTCAAGTCAGATAAGGCAAACTAAAATAAAACAAATTATAAGCTGGTTCTATCCATTCCCTGCCTAGCTACCTCAGTGGTTTTTAGAATATATCATCCTTATCACCTCTGATAAGATTAACTAATACAATCTAATAAAATGCCTTCCGCAAAAGTTTCACCAGAGAACCGAAGACTGAAAACAGGCCCATCCATGACGTGATGAAACATCAACCAAGCCATATCATTTTGTTTTACATCCTCGTATGCTTGTCATAGCATGTTGGTCGATTTTGCTTCATTTCTACCACTGAAATATTGAACAAAAGTCAAATGTTTCATGGGCACGACGCATCCCATCCGTCCATACATCATAATGCCAATATTTCACTATCTTATCGATTCAAATCTCATAGGTTTATCCCAGGCCAAATGATGGCTTGTGTTGGACGTAGTAGACTTGTTGCGATATGCAGAGAGAATATTGAAACAAGCAGAAAAAAGAGCGAGAATAAGAACACCGAATATTTATATGGTCCGCTTTATTGAACTGCATCCACGGGGATAGACGGTGCAAAATTTCATTATAGGAAACTGAAAATGATAAAGTACAAGATTACCTCACAAATTATAGCCGTCAATGTACTCAATCTCTAGAATACTCAACTAGAAGATGGACTCGAACTAGCATCCTTTAATTATTAGGCCTTTCTAGAGTTTGTTAACTCAAGTTGAACATGACAAATGTTCACTCACTAGAAAAAGATTTAAAACTAGTAATGCCAGATGGCACATATATATTAGCACCAAAAGTGGGGGCAAAAAAGAACCACTAGCATGTTGCTTGAAGATTGGCGCAATACACAAGATCAACATGGTTCTTGGTAGGTTCATGATATCAGCACCGATTCTTTTGGTAAGAACGGTTATACCAAATGGACTTTGGACGATCAAATAAAATATTACTATATCATTCAATAAGATTAAATAAAGTTCAGCAAAAATTGGACTTAAAATAGTTAATCATGATTAATTATATATTTTATTTTCGTTCGTATCGTTTCATAAAAAATTTTGAAATTTTGAAATATCAAATGATATGATAATATTTTATTGAATGGTCTAAAGTCCAAGCAGTCTGATCAATAATTTCTCTTTGTTTTTTTGTTCTTTTAAAAGTACACCATGGGATACTGGATTTAATATCGAGCATTGCTATTGTTGGGGGATACCGACCGACCGACCGACCAACGGCCCGACCGAATGACCGACCGACCGACGGGCGTACCGACCGATTGACGATCGGAACGACCGACCGACCGGAGGGACCGACCGGCCGACAGCCGGGAGCGCCCGATTGACAGACGCCACTACCGGCCATTCAACGGTCCATCGCCGACTGAGGATATGTCGGGCGTATCTTTCCCGACCGGCCGAACCCAGAGGTCTGACGGCCGACTCATATGAAACTCGCCGACCGACGGAGGAACTCGACGCCACTCTGCTGGCCGCCGACCTAGGGTCGGCCGACTCCTCCAATCGCCGTACAGCCGCCAGACCTTGTCAGCTCTGACAGCAACATGCGGCACGGCCATTTTGGGGCATTGTCCTGCCAGGGGCATTGTCAACCCTAATGATTTGACAGCCCCCACGGCGATGTGACATCTTCACGGCGACCCTGACAGTCTACAGTGAGTTGACAGTTCCTCACTTGTCCGCGCCATTAATGACGGCGCCATACCGTGCTCCACTATATATACCGGAGAAGGCAACAGTGCAAGGGATCGATCCGCTCCGTCTCTCCCAAAAATGCAGGCTTACTCCTCTCTCTCTCTCCCTCGATCGAGCTCTCTGTCTACATTTCACTGTTGCCCAGTCACCTCTCTGACTTGACCGTCGGAGGGTCCCCGCCGAAGCCGCCTCCGGTCAGAGTGGACTTCATTTTGCAGGTGCACGCTCCCCGGCGATCGGACGACGAGGCGATTGGCCGCAACAGATTGGCGCGCCAGGAAGGGGACAGCATGACAAAGACAAGAGCTCAACGATCGAGAGTCACTGGGTCGGCGAGGCGCTCTTCCCGTCGGAAAGAGGCCTCCCCGCCCCCACCGACGGCGGAGCCTAGCTCTCCGCGCCCTGCAGTGACCACGGAGGCCCAGATTGCGGCCATCGTACGGCAGATGACCGTACTGACTGACGCAGTCAAAAGCCTCCAGCAGCAACCGGCGGCCCGACCCATGCCCTCCAGGAGCAGCCGCCGACGACCGCGCCGATCCCTGTCGCCTCCATGCGAGCGCCCCCAACAGCGCTCCCACGGAGAAGAGGAGGGACGACCATGGCGCGACGACCGACGGTCCCAGCGGCCCTCTCCCTCCCCGTTGGAACGGGCAAGGAAGGAGAAGCGGCCGCGCACACCGTCGGCCTCCCTCTCAGAATCCTCCGGAGACTCCACTCCTGGGGTCTCCCAGCATCGACGAGCGGACAACTACGAGCGACGGTTCGAGGAAATCGACCGCCGACTTGCCCAGTTGCAGATGGACGGTCAGAAGTCTTCGAACGACGTCGACTTCCAAACCGCCCAACCTCTCTCCTGACTGATCCTCGACGAGCTGATTCCCAATCGGTTCAAGATGCCGCACGTGGAGCCATACGACGGCTCCACCGACCCAGTCGACCACCTCGAGAGCTATAAAGCTCTCATGACGATCCATGGGGCAACCGACGCTCTTTTTTGCATCGGCTTCCCCACCACGCTCCGCAAGGCTGCCAGGGCTTGGTACTCCGGTCTCCGATCGGGTAGTATCCACTCCTTCGGGCAGCTCGAGCACTCGTTCGTGGCCCATTTCAGCACCAGCCGAAAGCCGCCGCGAACGTCGGACAGTCTTTTCTCCCTCAAGCAGGGGGAAAACGAGATGCTCCGACACTTCGTGGCGCGATTCAACGCGGCCCCGCTCGAGGTCCGGGACCTCAAGAAGACATGGCTGTCTCAGCCATGAAGCGGGGCCTGAGGGTGTCCCGACTCACTTATTCTCTGGACAAGACCCTCCCTCGGACTTATGCCGAGCTACTGGAGCGCGCATACAAGTATATGCGCGCGGACAAAGGAGCGTCCGACCGACGCTTGGCCGAGCCCAGAGGCCCGAAAGAGAAGCGGAGGAAAGGTCGGGAGCCCGCCGAACCCAGCAGGCCCCCGACCGATAGTCGGGTCTCACCACCCCGATGAATCCAAAAATCACCCCGACAACAGACTCCAAGGCCGGTATGTCCCAGGTATGACTCCTACACTCCTCTCTCCACTCCCCGTGCGCAGATCCTGATGGAGATCGAGGGAGAGGAATACCTGCGACGGCCTCCGCCTCTGAAGGCAAAAGGCCTCGACCGTCGGAAGTACTGCCGGTTCCATCGAAGCCACGGCCACGACACCGAGCGGTGCATCCAGTTGAAGGATGAGATTGAAAATCTCATCCGCCGGGGGTACCTCGGCAAATTTCGGAAGGGTCCGCCGACCCAACCAGTTGCCGATCGACGCCCCCAGCCGACTGAAGAGGCGGCGACCAACCAGCCGACGGCCGGAGTCATCAACATGATCTCCAAGCGGCTGGGCCTGGGGACGTCTGCAGGAGGGGAGCCGACGAAAAGGCCACGCCCGGACGACGTAATCACCTTCACAGAAGACGACGTTCAGGGCATCCAAACTCCCCACGACGATGCTGTTGTTGTGTCGGCGACGATAGCGAATTATGATGTAAAATGAATTTTTGTTGATAATGGAAGTTCGACAAATATTTTATTTTACTCGACCTTCTCCCGAATGCGACTGTCAACTGACCGACTCAAGAGGGTCTCCATGCCCTTGATCGGCTTTGCCGGAGACGCCGTCACGACAGAAGGAGAAATCACCCTGCTTGTGACGGTCGGCACCGAACCACGATAAAGCACGGTCTCCCTCACTTTCGCGGTCGTCCAAGTTCCTTCGGCTTACAACGCCATACTTGGACGACCCAGATTGAACGCCCTTAAGGCGATCGTCTCGACGTACCATCTCCTTGTTCGGTTCCCGACCAAAAACGGAATCGGGGAGATGCGCGGAGATCAACAGCTCGCCCGACGATGCTTCCAAATCTCCGCTCAAAGCGACGAGTCGAGGGGTTCTCTGACGATCGACAAGCTGGACCAACGGGAGGAGGAAGAACGGGGTTTGCCGGTCGAGCAGCTCGAGGCGATCCCGATAGGAGATGTTGTCCAGCTATGCAACCCAAGAGGGAGGGGTGAATTGGGTTTCTAAAAATTTTAAATATTGATTAATTACTTATGATGAACAAGATAAAGATTTTAATTCAATATTAAATACCTAAAACAGGAATGCAAGGATATAATAAAGAAATAAAGTGAAGCGATAAAGCATACCACAAACACAAGGATTTATAGTGGTTCGGTGCCAACCCTGCACCTACATCCACTCCCCAAGCTCCTACTTAGGAATTTCAATCCACTATACTTGTATTCAACCTGAATACAAAACGTCGAAAACTCCGACACTAGCTATCCCAAGCTAGATCACTTGTTTCCCGGGTACAAGTAAACCCAAAACACTCCGATTTCAGGTTCGGATCAACCTTTCCTTGTTTTGGAAATCTTCCAAAAACAAGAACAAAAACTCACAAAGAGTTAGAAAATTTTGAGCACAGATTAATACAATAACAGCTCCTTTAAATGAGCGAATATAACAATAAAAATTTTACTCAAATGAAGAACCCCTTTTCGGATTTTCTCAAAGTGGATGAACGCTTGAACGAATGCTTGAGAAGAGGTTGATTGTTGATTGAAGATCTCTTGAAAACTTTGGAAGATCTCTAGATCAAGGTTGAACAATAGGCTCGAAAGATCCTCTCTTTGAAAGCTCTTGAATCTCTTTCACAATCTCTCGTGTGGATTTTGGATCCTCTTTTCTTTTTCTCTCAAATTATCTCGTGGATCCTCTCAATGAATTTTATCTCTCTTTTGATCTACCGATTGATCTTCTTCTTTTTCTCTCCAATTTGATCTGCTATTTAATCTGCAATTTCTTTCACCATTTCAAGCATTTTATAGCATTAAAAGCAAGAGAAAATAATTTAGGCAGATAAAGAGCCGTTAGAGCAATTTTAAGAAGCATAAAAGGTAATTAAAACGGGCAAAAAAATAGCCGTTGCTGATATTTTCCATCGCAGGAGTCGACTCATGAGTCGACTCATGCTACAGGAGTCGACTCATGAGTCGACTTCTATTGCACAGACCAGACAATCTTGGTTTCTGGATTTTTCAGCTCAAATCAGCAGAGGTCGACTCATGAGTTGACTCATGCCTTGTGGGTCGACTCATGAGTCGACTCACAGGTCGTGCCAAGTCAAAAATCCAGCGTGCCATGGGAATTTTTTGCGTACCAGTCAGCTCATAGTGCCATGAGTTGACTCATGAGTCGACTCATGCACTTCAAACCTTCATAACATCAAAAATATAAGTCCAAATACAATGAAATTTTCACCAATAGTTTACAAATCATTTGTTCTATCAAATGATACTATCAAATCAGAATTTTAGTGAAATTATGATTTTGCCCTTGAAGAGCATAAGGACTTTTTCAATTTAAAATTATTTGTATCCCTTCAATCTGCTTTGTAATCATCAAAATCAATCTAGGAGCAACAATCTCTCCCTTTTTGATGATGACAAAACACTTGAACAAAAATATTTATGTTAATGCATTAATTTCAAAAGAATCCATTATATGTGTATATGCTTGAAAAGAGTATGATTCTTTTGGCATGTAATATAAATGGTCATATACAAAAATAATTTGTCTATTTGCTTAAGGATTTGAAGATATGCTCATTTAATTATGTGATTTTGGTGTTAGAGCAGAAAACTTGTTTTTGTTATCAGATTGAGCTGTATTTTGAAAATTCCATTTTCATTTGATTTTAGATTTAGCATCAGAGCAAAAAAAAAATACTTATGTGCTTAAAAAAAAAATTATGTGTGCCAAAGTATGTTTAAGAGTTGATTTTGAGCTTAAGTGTATTAACTCATTTTGAGCTTACGATATATCAGAGCAAGAGAAAAGAGATAAATTTTGCAATGTATCAGAGCAAGAAAAATAATTTTTACAATGTTATCAGAAAAGATTTTTCAATGTATCAGAGTAAATTTTATAATATATCAGAGAAAATTTCACACTTTATCAGAGCAAATGTTATAATATATCAGAAAAAATTTCACACTGTATCAGATTTTATCATGTATCAGAGCAAGTTAAAAGAAATTTTAGGGTGTATCAGAGTAAATCAAATTTCTTAAGATGTATCAAGGTAAATTTCAAAAGATATATCAGAGCAAGTTTGAATTTTGAAATATATCAGAGCATATAAAAAATTACTTATTTGCATTGTACTTATGATTTTGCTTTTGATGGATGGCTTTTTGTTTAATTTCTGTCTGATATCAAATTTCTCAAATTTTTGCTTAATTTCTCAAAATACCATTTTTGTTTAATTTCTCAAATTTTATTTAATTTCTCAAATTTTTGTTTAATTTCTCCAAATATTTAATTTCTCAAATTTTTATTTAATTTCTCCAATTTTTGTTTAATATCTCCAATTTTTGTTTAATATCTCCAATTTTTGTTTAATATCTCTAATTTTTGTTTAATATCTCCAATTTTGTTTTGTTTAATTTCTCCCCCTTTTTGACATCATCAAATATGGTTAACTCTTTTTTTTTTTTTAAATATTCTTTAATTTCTCCCCTTTTACAGTTTATCATAGAAGTTTGCTCCCCCTTAATATAGCAATTATCAACAACAAACAAAGAGAATTGTCAAAAGAGAAGACAATTTTTCCACAAGAAGAATATATATAACCAAAATATGATCAATATCATTACAAAAGGTAGAAATATAAGTGAAAAATGATTCCATTAAAAACATAATTGTTTCAATACATAGTTTAAAAATAAAATTCAACCAGCTAATTGTCAATACATGGCCCCAAGGTATAGATCCTAGAACAAAACACTAACACTTAGGATCTAGAAATGATCAAGATAAGTCAATGATCAGAGTCATCAGATATAGGGTGAGGAGATGATGGATCAGAAGTGCGTCCTCTACCCCGTCTGCCTCTGCCACGAGCAGGAGAGCGAGATGAACTGGGTGGCTGAGAACGCTGAGATGCTAAGGACTGAACAGAAAGGGTGAGTCTGATAGAATCAAGTACGTTCAGTGCTCTTGAAACAGATTGAAGTAGAGCAGTGAACTGAGTGGTAGCATGCTCACTCGATCCTCGGATTTCTTTCCTCAGCAATTCATATCCACCTTCTAGTGCTCCTCTGAGCCTACCAGCCTCTGCAGTGAGGTCTGTGACCTCAATGATTGACTCCTATGGTTTGGGATGGGCCAAAGCAAGGACTTGCCCCTGCAAGTCTAGAACTCTGCCAGTCAGTCTCCTCAAGCTGCTGTATCCTGATGGACTGATCTGAAATCATCTGAAATATAGTGGAGATGTGGGGAGTAATGGTCTGATCAGAAGAGGTAGCTCCAGGTGCAAAAGAAGTACTACTCCACTGGCTAGACAGTAAAGAAGCCACACGCTGTGAAATATGCTCGATCTGATCGTCAGCCAGTCTGAACTCTGAATGAGGTGCTCTACTCTCTGGCTGATACACTGGTGTGGGCATCCTAGTAAACTCTGAAGGGCCAGCCTCAGTATCAGGAATGAACTGGATATGTGGTGATGCTGCCCTGAGGTCATGGACAGGAGATGATGGATCTTCTTCTTCTAATCTGCCTTCAGTTCTGACTTCAGTTCTCTCTTCAGTTCTTTCCTCAGTTTTCTCCTCAGCTCTCTCCTCAGATCCCTTGATCCAACCATCATCAGTCTTTGCAAATCCCATTCGGTGCAGGGTGTGTTGGTTGAAAGTGTCCACATGAGAGAGCTTAGTAGCAGCTTCCCCCTGACAACTAACTTCAAACCTCCTAAATACTCTAGTAAGGGCCATACCATAAGGCAAGTGTGCCTTGGATCTATTCAGAGTTTCTCTCATGGCCTCTATCATAAGTGCAGGGAGGTTCAGGGGGGTCTGAGTGATGACATGAAACATGACACATACATCTCTGCTAGAAAGTAAGTCATGTCTACCACTCCTAGGAAAGAAGAGCTTTGTTACCATCTGATGCAGGACCCTCATCTCAATGGACAAAAACTTTGCTTCCAATTTGTTTAAATTTCCTGAATAAGTTTCTCCTAAAATAATTCTGATCCCCTCTTCTTTAATTGGGAGTTCCATATATGAATATCCTTCACTAGGCAACTGAAGTATTTCTCCCAATATCCTAGAATCCAGGCAGATATCAATTCCCTTTACAGTTGAAGTCACTGACCCACTTCCATAAAGTAGGTTTTGGTAGAATTCTCTAACAAGGTCAACATAGGTGACTTCCTTAAGAGAGCAATAGAGTTCCCATCCTTGGTTTTTAATTTTGGTAGCAAAAGTAAAGCCCTCATCTTCAAAGAACCGAAAATTTATATTTTTTCCAGTTTCTACTTTTCTATCAGAAAGAGGATTCTTACTGGGGCTTAGGAGGGATTGAGAGAGACCTTGAGTAGGTACTAAAACTGGAGTGGGAGCAGTTGAAGATTGAGCGGCTTGCCTTTTCTTTTTGACAATTTCTTCAGGCTCACGGATTGATTTTCTTCTTTGGGGAAGTTTCATCTTCGGAGCCATATTCAATATAGTAGCAGGCAAGGAGACTTGAATTGAGTGGAGGAGGGATCACAAGAGAGTAAAGAAGGATTCTAGTGGAGAAAAGAAGTAGATTTTGGAAGTTTGGTGAAGTGCTAGGGCACGTTCCAACCGCGCCAAGCAATGCGAGAAAGCACAAAAAATTCTTTTTCAAGGAGGCGATTTTTGGTGGAGAGGAGGAGGGAGAATTGCTTCAAGTTGGATCCTTGAAAAAAAAGTTTGGAGAAGACGACTTTTGGAAGGAGGACGATGAGAAGATGAGTCGTCTCACGAACAGGGTTTCCCGTTTAAAAACAATGAACCCGATAGAAGTTGGTGGGATTTACAAGTTTGCCATTGAGTCGACTCATGGGGGTCGACTCATGAAATTCAAAAAATCAAAAAAAATATGAATAAATTCCAGAAAAATTTAAAATTTTGAGTGAAGGAATTTTGCTCAATGATAAATTTTTAGAATGATAAATTTGAGCTTTTGGGACCAGGATAGATGTTGAAAATTGAGCTCTCTAATCAATTCTTTGGAAATTGAGAAATTTTAGGCAAATGGATCTAGAATTCCTAGATTTCTCCTAATTTCACAGAATCTATCCTCACTAAGGGCCTTTGTAAAGATATCAGCTAATTGATTTTCAGTGCAAACATATTCAAGAATTACATTTTTATTTTGAACATGTTCTCTTATAAAATGATGTCTTATTTTAATATGTTTAGATCTTGAGTGTTGAATTGGATTTTTAGATAGATTTATGGCACTTGTATTATCACATCTTATTGGTGTTTCATTAAGTTTAATTTCAAAGTCTTCGAGTTGTTGCTTAATCCACAAGATTTGAGCACAACAACTTCCGACTGCAATGTATTCGGCCTCAGCCGTAGACAGTGCCACCGAATTTTGTTTCTTGCTAAACCATGAGATTAGGTTAACTCCAAGAAATTGGCAAGTTCCACTTGTGCTTTTTCTATCTAATTTGCATCCAGCAAAATCAGCATCTGAATATCCTAATAAATTAATTTGTGAGTCTTTAGAGTACCATAACCCTATAATTTATGTACCATTTAAGTATCTAAGGATTCTTTTAACAGCATTCAAATGAGATTCTTTAGGATTAGATTGATATCTAGCACATAAGCAAACACTAAACATGATATCAGGCCTACTTGCAGTTAAATATAATAATGAGCCAATCATACCTCTATAGTATTTTAAGTCTACGCTTTTACCTTCATCATCCTTGTCAAGCTTGCATGAGGGACTCATTGGTGTGCCAATTGGTTTGCAGTTCTCCATTCCAAATCTTTTGAGTAGTTCTTTGGTGTACTTGCTTTGGGTGATGGAGATTCCCTCTTTTGATTGTTTGATTTGGAGTCCGAGGAAGAAGGTGAGTTCTCCCATCATGCTCATCTCGAACTCTCCCTGCATAAGCTTAGCAAAGTCTTGACAAAGAGATTCATTAGTAGACCCAAAAATTATGTCATCAACATAAATTTGTATAACTAGCATATCATTTTGATTTCTTTTAATAAAGAGGGTTGTATCTACATTACCTCTTGAAAAATCATTATTTAGTAAAAATTTACTTAGCCTATCATACCATGCTCTAGGTGCTTGTTTTAATCCATATAGAGCTTTATTTAATCTAAAGACATGATTAGGAAAAGCATGATTTTCAAATCCAGATGGTTGTTCTACATATACTTCTTCAGAGATATATCCATTTAAAAATATACTTTTAACATCCATTTGAAATAATTTGAATTTCATAAAGCAAGCATATGCAAGTAGAAGTCTAATAGCTTCTAATCTAGCAACAGGTGCAAAGGTTTCATCAAAATCAATTCCTTCTTCTTGATTATATCCCTTAGCAACCAGTCTTGCTTTATTTCTAATTACATTTCCATGCTCATCTAATTTGTTTCTAAAGACCCATTTTGTGCCAATTATTGAATAATCTTTAGGTCTTGATACTAAGGTCCAAACATTATTTCTTTCAAATTGATTAAGTTCCTCTTGCATAGCATTAATCCAATTATGATCATTTTCAGCTTTTTCAAAAGTTTTAGGTTCAAGATGAGATACAAAAGCACAATGATTAACTGCATCTTTTAGTGAAGAACGGATTTTTTACCCCATGCATAGGGTCACCAATAATTAACTCCTTAGGGTGGTTGTGAACATACCTCCATTCCTTGGGTAGGTCATTTGTACCTTGAGGTTGTTCTTAAATTTCTTCACCTCTTTCATTTTGTTCGTTTTCTTGATCCTTGTCTTTTGGAGTTGCTGAATCTTTCAGAGTGATCTCCTTCATACCTTCTATTAGTGGATCTGCATCATCAACACCCTCATTCTTTCTTGAAGGAAGATCGTTAGATTCATCAAAAACAACATGTATGGACTCCTCAACTACTAAAGTTCTTTTGTTGAAAACTCTAAATGCTTTACTAGTAGAGGAGTAACCTAGAAAGATTGCTTCATCTGATTTTGCATCAAATTTACCAAGTTTTTCTTTGCCATTATTTAATACAAAACATCGGCAACCAAAAACATGAAAATATGCAATATTTGGTTTTCTTCCTTTCCAAAGTTCATAGGGGTTTTCTTTAAAAATTGTCTAATTAAAGCACGATTTAAAATGTAACATGCTGTGTTAATTGCTTCCGCCCAAAAATATCTTGGAAGGTTGATTTCACACAATATGGTACGGGCCATTTCTTCTAAGGTTCTGTTTTTCCTTTCAACTACCCCATTTTGTTGGGGTGTCCTAGGAGCAGAGAAGTTATGGCCAATTCCATTTTCATCACAAAAATTTTTAAAATCTTGATTTTCAAATTCAGTTCCATGATCACTTCTAATATTTTGAATTGAAAAACCTTTTTCATTAGAGACTTTTCGATGAAATTTAGTGAAAATATGAAAATTTTATTTTTGTGAGCCAAAAAGAAAACCCAAGTAAAACGAGAGTAATCATCTATAATTACAAAGCCATATCATTTTCCTCCTAGACGGGTGGTTCTTGTTGGTCCAAATAAGTCCATATGTAAGAGCTCTAATGGTCTAGAAGTTGAAACAGTATTTTTGGATTTAAATGATACTCTAGTTTGTTTACCTAATTGGCATGCATCACAGATTCTATCCTTTTCAAAATTCAGTTTTGGCAAACCGAGAACTAAATCTTTCTTAATTAATTTTGAAAGAGAATGCATGCTGATATGTGCAAGTCTACGATGCCACAGCCAACTAGTCTCATTGATTTTAGCATTCAAGGATACTAGGCATTGCATGTCTAATTTGGCTAAGTCATTCAAATCTATCATATAAACATTGCCATGCCTATGTCCTATAAATTTAATGCCATCGTTAATAGGACTAGTCACAATGCAAACAGATGATTCAAAAACTACTTTATACCCTTTATCACAGAATTGACTAATGCTAAGTAAGTTATGCTTTAAACCTTTAACTAGTAGAACATTCTCAATGTATTTGGAGGGAGTGATACCAATGTTACCTATCCCGATGATCTTTCCTTTGCCATTATCTCCAAAGGTGACCATCCCTCCATCCTTAGCATCAAGCGTGATGAATTGTGATTCATCACCAGTCATGTGTCTCGAGCATCCGCTGTCAAGATACCATTTCCTGTTTCCTTCTTGGGATGCTAGACACACCTGCAAGCAAAGGTCAAGTTTCTGTCTTAGGTACCCAAGCTTTCTTGGGTCCTTTCAGGTTAGTCAGAATGGTTCCTTTTGGAACCCATATTTTCTTTGTGTTTGATATTTGTTAATAAGACATGTGTATGATTTATGTCCTATCCTACCACAGTTGAAACAAGTAATATTGTAGACTTGTTACTTGAACAATTTACATAAATATCCTTCAGAAATTTTTGTTTCTTCAGAGGTTTATAGCCAAGTCCAGCCTTATCATATATAGCTTTCTGATTATCAAGAATCATATTTAGTTTGTTTGAACTTAGGTAATTATCTACTATAGATTTCAGCTTGTTAATTTCATCCTTTAAGTTTTGATTTTCTTGAATCAAGGTGAATTTTTCAATTGACAGGATTTTCAGTTTGTTTCACTAAGGACTGATTTTCCAATTTCAGTTCTTTGTTTTTCTTTCCTAGTTTCTTTAATTCATCAATGAATCATAGAATGCTTCATGCAATTCTTCAAATGTGAATTCACTAGTGGATTCAGAAGTTACCTCATTTTATGTGCCATCAGGCACAGGTTGGCTTGTTCTGTTGAGGTTTTCCTCGTCGGAGCTTGAGTATCACTCGCACCCAAGTCGCCATCATTGCCTTCTTTTTGAACTTTTTGGACCTTTCTTCAGTTGTGGACATTCGGATCTGAAATGTCCCGGCTTCTTGCACTCGTAGCATATAAGGGGTTGATCTTTCTCTTTTCTTTGCTTTGTTCCCCTTTTGTGAATTTCTTTCTCATCCCCTGTTTCCTTTTTCTTAGAAACTTCTTAAATTTTCGGGTGATGAGTGCCATCTCTTCATCCTGTTCTTCATCTTCAGTGTCATCCGTTTCATAATCAGGCGAAGTTGTGGATTTGAGGGCAATGGTTCTTTTCTTTTTGACTTCATCCTCTTGATGTTGCTTCATGCTAAGTTCATGAGTCATCAAGGATCCAAGAAGCTCTTCTAGAGGTAGAGTGTTCAAGTCCTTTGCTTCTTGGATGGCAGTCACCTTGGCTTCCCAAGTTCTTGGCAGTGACCTGAGAATCTTCCTTACAAGTTCACTGTTAGTATAAGATTTGCCAAGACTCTTCAAACCATTAATTATATCAGTAAAACGAGTAAACATAGCAGTTATGGACTCATCATGCTCTATTTTGAACAATTCATATTTATGTACAAGCATGTTTATTTTAGACTCTTTTACTTGATTTGTTCCCTCATGGGTTACTTCTAACCTATCCCATATTTCTTTAGCAGATGCACAAGTAGAAATGCGATTAAATTCACTTGCATCTAGTGCACAATAAAGAACATTCATGGCTTTGGCATTTAATTGTGCCAATTTCTTGTCAACCTCATCCCATTCTTTCTCGGGTTTGGTTGACTCCTCACCATCTATAATCTTGGTGGGTGTGTGAGGACCGTTCACTATGATACTCCACATATCATAGTCGAGTGCTTGTATGAAAATCTTCATCCGAGCTTTCCAATAGGTGTAATTAGACCCATTGAAAAGTGGAGGTCGGTTTGTTGATTGCCCCTCGGCTAGAGAAGTACCAACATGGGTTGCCATAGATCTTTGGCTCTTTGATTGTTAGATCAAAGAAGGGCTAGAGCACCGGCTCTGATACCACTTGTTGCCCAGCTATGCAACCCAAGAGGGGGGGTGAATTGGGTTTCTAAAAATTTTAAGATTAATTACTTATGAAGAACAAGACAAAGATTTTAATTCAATATTAATTACCTAAAGCAGGAATGCAAGGATATAATAAAGAAATAAAGTGAAGCGATAAAGCACACCACAAACACAAGGATTTATAGTGGTTCGGTGCAACCTTGCACCTACATCCACTCCCCAAGCTCCTACTTGGGAATTTCAATCCACTATACTTGTATTCAACCTGAATACAAAACGTCGGAAACTCCGACACTAGCTATCCCAAGCTAGATCACTTTTTTCGGGTACAAGTAAACCCAAAACACTCCGATTTCAGGTTCGGATCAACCTTTCCTTGTTTTTGAAAATCTT